>NW_010133153.1:0-58697 GCF_000699245.1 Pterocles gutturalis | reverse complement strand
AGCAGGACTGCGGGCAAGCAGGAGTGGAGAGGAATACACAGAGGGTGAGGATGGAAGAAGGGCTCAAGGTGGAAAAGCAGAGCATACATGGACAGGCGAGGTGAGAAAAGTCCTGATGCGAATGGAGTAGATCAGCAGTTTCAGGCTGAATCATAACTGTACAGCCAAGTGTGACTGCTCTCTGAAATCTTGGTTGGCACTGGTAGACTAAAAAGAATGAGCTTCTAAATTTCAAATTCAGCCCACATTGTATTAATGGTTATTTGAGTCATGCCCACAATCTGTGCAACGGCAGGAGAAATCAGAGACATAGATCAAAAGCTCAGATCAAACTGAAATATTCTCTTCACAATCTTAATAAAGGTTGTGGTCAAGGCAGGAGCTGGCTTTTAACTGTAACTATACAAGACCGACAACTAAATGAACGGGAAATGAAAAGCCAGTTTAATTGTTGCCTGTTGTTATTGTCAAAATGACCGGCTAATTAAATATTTATTGTTTACTGGTTTCAAGCATACATTTGGCATGTTGGGATACTGTGTAATCAGTAGATCATACATTTCCCCAGAACAAAATAGTAGCCTCACAAAAGCCTGTTGTGAGGATTAGCTGGCTAATGGGCTTGACTCACCCCCTTGAGCACGGAGGGTGCAATTTGCAATTGCGGTTTTGAGTTCCCAGATGGAAGTGCTTCATGCTCCCATTGCATCTCCCAGTGGGGGGGTGCAGCTCTGCGCCTCCAGCCTGGGCTCTCTCAGAGCCTTGCCAGAAAAGCTGCCCACGAGAAGCAGTGATTTAGTACATCTGGCTCCGTCCTCCTTCCCTTTCCTGCCCTCACCTCCTGTCTGGCCACGTCCAACTCCTGTGCTTGATGGCTCATCGACTGCCCTGAGGAATGAGGTTGTGCTCCGCTCTCCTTCCTAAAGGGAAGCTTCCCAGCAAGCAGGGATGTCTGAGACTCCAGAAATCAGGATGATTTTCTGCTTGGGCTACAAACTACTGGCTTTTTCCATCAGCAGCAAAAAGAGAGATCGTACAGGATCTCACACTCCTGCCAAGTCTCAGATGAATGGTGGTCCTTTGGGGTACAACAGTGACATGTAAAATAATGCAAAGACCTGTGGAGATGCACAAAGTCTTTAGATGTCCCTTGTGCTCCCAGCTGCAACTGCAACTTTCCAGGAATGGTATTTTAGGGTGGGAGAGAAGGAACATCTGCACCCCACCATGGTCCAAATGAATGGCAGCGGTTGGGTGTCAAACCTGGGAGATGCTCCTGTGAGCCCCTCGAAGGATGCAGCGCTGCCAGCTGCTCTGGGGAGGGGGAAATCGCACTCACAGATTGCACAGCAAAAAACACTTCATGCCAAGGCTCTCAACAGAGCCTTTTTTTCTGATTTCCACCCCCGGGCAACAAGGCTGGGTCTCCGCAGACTGTCAGCCTCACTTGCACCTGCCAAACAGCAAGGAGGGAAGGGGCAGCAGGGCAACGGGAGAGACAGACCACCCGCTCTCCCCCAGAAGTGTTGCAGGGGAAGATTGCCAAGCTGCGAGCGAGCAAGGCTCAGGAACGCTCGTGGGCCTGGAGACATCTTTATTAAGAAGGAGGAAGAGAATCCAGGCAAGCAAAGCCAGAAGGAAGGAGAGAAAGTTTGCAAAAAAGAGAGTGGGCTCATTGCAGGGAGCTTCACTCAGAGCTATCCCCACTATCAGGCCTTTTTAGTAAAAAAATAAAAACAAAACAAAAACAAAAAAAGCAAAAGCTGGCATTTGCAATTTCTCAATTAAAATGTAATTTACACCCTGCGCTGTCTCTCAGATAAAAACATGCTTTGCTCACCCAAGTGTGAAACAACATTTACAGAAACATTTTGTGGCTTAATATGCTGCACCGACTCTACGGCCGCCTGCACGCGTACGGACACGCGCAGCGGCTCTGGTGGCCAAAGGCAGCTCCAGGCTGGTGTCTGGGGACCGTGGGGAGTGGAATTTCTACCTGCCCAAGGCTCCCTTTGTGGCCAAGAAATAAAAACATGCTGCTATAAAGCACAACCCACCAAAGCCTGGGCTAGCTGGGGAAGCTGAGACCGTCCCCAGGAGCCACCCCTTCCTACAGCAGGTTTTGGGTCTCCACAGAGCGTGTGCAGCCCTGCCAGAATCTGATTTCAGGGATTTGGTTTTTTTTTCTGAGTGCATAGGGAGCCTTGAGCCTGAAATGGAGTTTTACTGGGCTGGTTGGAATGAACAGGGATGGGAACAGAGATGCTCTTGCAGAGGCTTGTGTTAAGGAGGAGCTCCACTGCTGAGGGATGCTTTACTTCCAGCAGCTACTCAAAGACGAAAAAAAGATGTGTGGAGAAGGGGTTGCACTGTGCTACATCATTCCTGATCCTTTCAATTTGCTTGTGAAGGCAATCGTCTTCCAGCTCTGTCAATCCCGGATTGTTCTGAAGAGCTTTTGGCATAAAAGAAGATAGGAACAGCTTTCTGGTACTTACTTTTTTGGTATGAGGTCTTGGCATGAGGTCTTTCAACGCAAGGATTTAATTTCCTGTACAGAATCATATACTCCTTGCAATAGCTTCTTTAGAAGATTCTGGTTATATCAACCCTCTTCTTTTTTATCCAAGTTACCTAGATGCGTTCAAGGGCAATGAATATGCAGTTTGTGTTTAGGGGGAAAAAAAAGCCAGCATGAAAGTTAATGGAAATCTTATAACAAGCACCCCACTTCCATTAATTGATTCCTTAATCCAGTGAAGCATTAGTCATATGCTTAATTTTAAGCATTTGATCTCTACAATCAAAATTGCTGGCTCTGATCCGAAGCCAATCAAACCATCAGCAGCCTTTCCATTGATTTCCATGGATGAGATCCAAAGGAACTATGCACATGTTAAAATTAAACACATCCTTAATTGACTTGCTGGGGGCCATATTTAGATCTCCTTAAATCACCTGTGCTAAAAAGAGCCCTACAAATACTTATAACAAAAGTAAGAACAAAAATGTAGTCACCTCCTCAAAAAAGATGCCTACCCCTGAACGTACAAACTTACCCAACGCACCGTTGTGTCTTCCTGGGGTTTGGCTCATGTCCCTAACCCACCTGCTGAATTAGAAAGCTCTAGCCACTGTGACATGGGCTGTCTCAGCCTGAGAAATATTTGGGACCAAAACCTCCCCTTAGCACCTGACCTGGTTACAGCAGGTCAACCGCCTCTCTTTAGCACAGTGACAATGTGACCGCACGGCAGTGAATGTTTGCAAAATCAACCACCAAAAAAAAGGTCACTGCGGGATTCGGAGAGATTTGGGGGTCTTCTTGTACGGCAGAGCCTGCTGGCGTAATGTTCTGTCTGGTATGCCTGGTAAAATCTTGCCCTAAATTTGTTACCAGAATTCAGGACCTCTAGATTGAACCCATCTCTTCTTATTTTTACGTCGTTTACCTGTAGTTCCTCTAAGGCTTTTGCTAGGAATACATGCACCTGTCTTAGTCCGGGTCCAGGGGACAGCAGGGTTTCCCCAGGACCTGCAGCAGAGAATTCAATCCTGACCCAGAATATCTGGACCTCCTCAAGAGCCCAGTGTTGCAACAGCTGCCTAACAAACTATTCCAGACTAGAAAACCCTCAAATTAGGCAATTAAACTGGCAAAATACCTCCAGTCATGAAAAAATCTAATAATTCCTGGGTTAGGGGCTTTTTGTGGATTTTCCCCCTACTTTTAAAATTATTATTATTATTATTAGAATGGATTAGCTCTACACACTCTTAGCTTATTTGCAAGCCCAAGAATTATAGATAGTAATTGGATAATCTCTCAATTATCCCCAGTGACTTAATTATCATCATTAACTGTATTTATTTCACTAATTTGGAGGATTTCTTTTGGGGGTTTCATTTTCCAGGCCTATTAGTTTGACTGATAATGGGGCATAATGGCAACAGCAAGGCAGAATTATACAATTATTCTCAAAATGATGGGTCATATCTTACAAAAACATAAGCAAAAAAAAAGAAAACCTTGTTCTATTTTAGGGATATGTCTAAAATCAGAACATTCAGCTCAGAACTTGATTATGTAAATTATGAAATTTCATCCCTATTGCACTGAGTTTCTGAATGTACAGGGAAATTTGCTGTGTTGTGCTACAAGAAGAAACGGCTACTGTAAACTGAAAGTCAGTGCAAACAGCAAATATAATGCCTTAAGGAGAGAGTGTTGTGATCTGAAATTTTGGAGGTAATGCAACTTCTTTGTCTGATTGGGGCGCTTACATTTGAACATAATTAAAAAGCTCTGGAAGTGAAAGTAATTCCTGCAGCTTTATACTAGGAGATGGATCGCCTGACTAATGAAAAAGATCTCATCCACACAGTCTCCATAGCGATGTCAAGTACAAGAGGGCTTTGAGCCCCGTCTTGCTGCTGTTGACTCGCAGAGGATGGCTTGGGCTCAGCATCCAGCACTGTTTAGGAACACACACGATAGCTGGTCCAGCACCAGCAAGCAATAGATGACATTTCTCATTTCTTTCCACCCCAATTTTCTGTGTGTTTTGTTGGTTGGTTTTTTTTTTAAGAGCCTGAAGCAGAAAAATATAACTGTTGGAAATTGCTTTATATTAGTTGATTATCTCTGGCTAAGTCGTGAGCGTTTGGCCTGGCTTATTGGATCTAATTTGACACAAGAACCCCACGGAGGGTGGTAATTTACAGGGGATGGTCTCAATTGTGGTGAGTATCTATTGCGAGGCAGAGGGCGGGGGAACTGCCAAACATAGCAGATAAATCTTTGAACTGCTGCTTATTATTCCAGGCCGCATCTTATTTCAGCAGACCAAATACTGTTAAAATCACCAACGTGCTCACATTAGAAGCAAAACCATTTGATGCTCTTTGTCCGATCAGAGCCACGAAACCTAGATTTCCAGTGTAGCCTGTAAATTCATTTCAACGTGCTATATGCACGTTTATATTTGCATTGTTTAAGGGAGGTGCTCTGTTGTAGGTGGAAGGTTGCATTTTTTTCTCCCTCCCAAGTTCTCCAGGTTATGCTTATTGCTTCTTTAGGGTAAATACCTGCCAGTCATCCCACGGTCACCTCCCGCCTTCAGCAGCCAGAAGTTTGTGTTACCGTTGGCAGCCGTCCAGCAGAGATATGTCTCGTTATTAGCACTTGCCACTGATGCAGCTTTTGGTTACCTGAAGGATTGTCTCTAATTTTGATTTTCATTTTTAAAATTGCAATTGGTGAATTGCACTGCTGTTTCAGTAACCAGATATCCATTTGATACAGAAATATTGGCTTTTTGGTCTGACGCTGCAGGAGCATACTCACACCTCTGCCAATAGCTCCCTCATATGTAAGTAATTTGTTTTCTCAAGGTTATTTATTTAAATTACTACTTGATGTCAGATGGCAATTTTGTTGTCTTCAATACACGTAAAACCAGTTTTTCTCTATTAATTGTCCTCTGAACTTTATTCTTGCACTCAAACAAGAGCCAAAAGACCAAGACCAGCCATAGATCAAATGCCAATATCTGGTGTGAATCCATGTAAGCCAACGGATTATACAAGCAGAGAATCTGGGTCCAAATATATTAGAGAAAGAGAAAAATAAATCTTACCTGCGCTGAGAGACTGCATTAGCTTATTGTGCTTGTAAGACTTTGAAAAACTTAATATAGATTCCTGTAGTGGGTGAGCAGAGGGAGCTCCGTCATTTCCTACGTGCACCTCGACCACTACAAAGTCAAGCTGCTTTGTGCTTTTATTTTTCTGCCTTGTTAAGACTCAGCAGTGAGTTTGCTCACATGGAAAAGGTAACTAGTTAAACCAGATTTCATCCCGCAGTGGTGGGAGCTCAAGCGAAAGCCGCTTGATTTCAGTGTAGAGCCGTGATGTTAAAATTTAATGTGGTTTAGCCAGGGCATTTTAAAATCACATTTCTGTTTAACCCAGGTACCTCTCCTGAGTGTCCCCTGAATAGCCAGGGCACACATTTAGCCAAGATTTGCTGCATTTTCACAGGGCGCAGGAAATAAGGTGGAATTCAGGCTGGCGGCACTGGGAGGGTGCCCACCCGTGCAGGATCTCATCCCTTTGGCTCATTTCAGTGTTTCCAGAACAAATTTTTCTCCAAAGGCAGACCCGGAGATATCTTTGCTCAGTCTCTCGACACCCACTTTTTCTCTCAGACCTGGAGCAATTTGATAAGGTGAGAAGCTCAGCTCTCAGTTAAGATACGTGGAGCTTTCCTCATTGCAGAGAAAAGCCCGAAGGCATGAAGTGGGGATATCTGGAGGCTCAAAAGCTGGATAGCAAAATAAACCTCTTGCCTCAAATATTAACACTTCAAGCCTTTCCTCATGATCCTGAGGAATGAGAAAGGTGTCATAATTTTGGGGAGACATGAGCACTTGTAATTAACCATGCTGCTCTCCCCTAGAGAAGGAGCCACTGGATCCCACAAGGTGCACTGGTCTCAGTGGAAATCAGAGGTACAAACGAGCTGGAACAAGCGTAGCATATTCTAGCTGTTTCCTTGCTCTTGCTGTTACATGGGGTTACAGTACCGGAGGATTGTATTTAAATCCCCAAAAAGGTTTTCAATTTAAAAAAAATAAAAATATTCAGGTTTTGTAAAGTTCACCCTTCAGTGTAATCTTCCAGTGATTTAGAAATGTAATTATAAAGCCAATTGACAGTGCCCTTTAAAATATGTCATGTAGGAAAATTAATTTTATGATTTCTTTCCTTTTTTTTTTTTTCTTTTCCAGGTTCACTTTCACATCTTGGGCTAGAGAGACGCATTTGAAGGTCCAGTGAACCTTCCCCATAGGGACAGGGAATAGTGGAGCAACGCTACACAATCCCATCGTGTTCCTCTTTCCTGCACCTCATTTTAACATTTTTCTGTATCACAGGCCAGATGTTCTTTCCTCTTAGGACTTTCAGCAAACACTGAACACAGAGTGGGACTAACCTGCTTAATTTATCAAAAACCTCAGGCAGTGCTGGATGACAGTACATAAGCGCTGTGGGATCAGAGCATCCTCACGGTCGAGCCGGGGAGATGGAGCGGGATGGAGCCGGCAGGGAAGCTCAGGTCTCCTACACACACCTCCCTGCATGTGGACAGGACCTCTTGAGCCTCCCCTGGTTCCCACGACCTGAGCACAGCCTGAATTGAGTTACTGCAATGCAAGTTGCACAAATACAGACTAATATAATTTGTTACAATTAGGGCTTGATTGGATGTTTTCATTCAGGGCCATCCAGGCCAAACTGTTACAAATGACCTCTTAGCCTCAGAGCATAACACAGGTTTGCTAAATCGAGGGGGAGACTGGAAGGAAGAGAGCGACTGTCTCTCATGGCCATGCACCCGCAAGGGCAGCACAACCGGGGCTCGTGAACACTTGAAAGCAAGGGAAGTATCCAGTGTGCACGATGTAGGAACATTCCTAACTCAGGAGGAGTATTTTAATCTCTCTGAATATTTTCATCTCTGTGAAAGTGTAATCCACGCTCTCTGTGCTTGGCATTTGTTTCCGTTTGGCTGGAAAGATGGGAAGGGAGGGGAAATGGGAATTTTGTCTGCAGCACCCTCTGGGCTCGCAGTGAGGTTGGGGGCAACGGTGTGTGTGTGTTGGGCAGGGGGGGATCTCACTGAAAGTGGGGAGGGTCACTCACAGCCTCTGGGAGCTGCCCAGTTCAGGGCTTGGGAGGAGAAAGGGACTTTAGGCTGGGCTCCTGCAGCCTCTCCCAGGACATCGTTACACTTTTCAGGGAATAGCTGCTATAAATACGAAAAAAATGCTCACTGGGTCATGGGTGGGAATCCTCACCTCCACCCTGGTGAGCACCCAAGCACATATTTTCCTTTCCAGCCTCCCCCAGTAGAAGATACAGCCCAGCCCTTCATTTCCTTCTCGCTGCTGGGAAGCTGCTGGAAGAGCTGCCAATCCCCAAAATGTGTCTGTGCCACAACCAGCATCCGGGAGCCCTCGCAGCTCGTTAGAGGACAGCGAGCGATTGGAGTTGGAGGCAGGGTGAGGTGCTACTGAATGTAAATAGAAGTTTGAGGCTGTCAGCTTGGCTTGTTTTTTCAGTGGCCGGGGCTCGAAGCATCCGTTTCACCTTGGCACTCGGCATCACTCGTGAAACAAGTGCTGATAATGATGGGATGACCGCTCTGCTTTCCTCCGCTTGCAAGCAGTTGGTGGTAATGATGTTCATTATGCATTCAATAGGCTATTTTACAATATGAAGTCATTTAGAAAAAGATAATTAGTCCGCAGCTTGCTTTTCATTTTATTTAATTTTCTTTACTTCTGTTTGTGGGAGGAAAAAAAAAAAAAGAAAAAAAAAAAGGAAAAAAACTATGTAGGGATTGTGTTATTTTTGCAGCAAACAAAATGAAGCTGTTTGATTTATCCTCACTCGCAAGAGATATCGTGAAAATGGTGCCCCATTTTGTGTTGAATGATTTCTTGCAATTGAGCATCCAAAAGAGCATTTTAATCTCAATGTATGCTCTGCTATTGTATCAAATTAAGAAGAGCAGGCACGGGAGGCTGCTCAGTGAAGAATCCTCTTTTCCATTAATTCGGATGTGTTAAGTGCACTTTCAGAAGCCAAAAATATTCTTGTAAAAACAAGATTGTGCAATGGGATTTCTTTCCAGGGCTTCAAGTCATCTACCAGCATTTATCACTGCTAAAATTAAAGTGGAGGTGAAAGAGTAACATCTCCAATTAACAGAGGTGCGTCGCTTATCTGTTTGTTTTGGTTGGGTCTGTTTGATCCTAGGGGGCAGATATCCTACAGACCTACCAGAGGAGAGGATCCGGGGCTCTGAATCCTTCTTTGCAGTTCCAAATTCCTTTTGCTTTCCTTACAACAGCCCAAAACAAAGCAGCCCCTGTTAAAAATGCATTCAGGCACAAACTGACTTTTCAGCCTATGAAATGGCAATCGTTATGCTTCAGGATGATATAAATACATTCATTTATATATTGGCAGCTGCAATGCAATGAATTGATTGCTCAGGGAAGATGGTTCCCAATATTTTCCAGAAGCTGAGGAATAAGCTTGTTGCTGGCATCCTGGTTGTTTCAAGCAGGGAAACCTGTTGTCACGTCCCCAGGGGTGTCTCTGCCCCCCTGCATGGCTGCAGCCCCCCTCCAGAACCAGAGACCCCCCTGGAGCAGGTGCCTCACCCCGGTGTGTTTAAGGTCTAGTTAGGGGGAGCTTCCTTACCCCACTTTTATAGGATGCACTGAACAGCCAGGCAGCGTAGGCAACCAAAGTTGAAACTTTATTTTCATTTCTGTCAAAGGGAAATTAAATTCATATGTTTGGGGGAAAATACCTGGAAGTGCACTGGTGCATGGAAGCTCTTGTAGGCATCTGACCTATTTATTAAGATCTCAAGTACGATTTTAGGTAAGTAGTCCCTTGAGTCTCTGACCAAGTGCTATACAAGGAATTTCCTACAGGTGATGTCTCCTGTACAGTTAGAGTCAATAAGGCATGAAAGAAATAAGATCTGAAACTGTGTAATGTATGAAATATGAATTGCACGGCAGCCTTGGATTACAGCAAGTCCAACCGAAATGCCTGGTGCTCCCCTTTACTTTTATTTCTATTAATATTCCTCAAGCAACAGCAAAGATCGATTTGAAGTAGAGAGCACAGAGAGTCATGGGAGCTTCATTAGCATGCAAATCTGAGTGAATTCATTAGCCCTGCAACTGATGCTGATGCTCCTGGAAACTAGTAAAAGAGTAAAGTCTGCAGAAGTAAATCAGGCCGTGCTAATGAGCCTGTTAATAAAGCTTTTGTAAGCCTTTTCCAGAGCCAAAGTGACAAAGCACACTGTCATCGTTAAACCTCTGGTACTGCGCCTTAGATGAGGGACTTTTTTTTTTTTTTTTTTTTGGTGATGGGGAAGAAAGCAGAGAACCGTGGCAAAGGTACAGAATGAGACAAAGGCAGTTACAATATTTCCTCATCAGAGATAAAAGTATTGTGTGGCTGCAGAAAGGAGACAGAATGACAAATGCAACTGTGCAAATAAGATCCATTTGACTGAAATTATATTTTAAAGAAAAACAGGAAACCAAATTTTTCATAATGGGGCTTTCACCTTCTGGCTGTGTGCTCTCATTTTCCCTTCACCTTATTAGGCATAATTTCAGGACTGTGTTTTGTTTCATCTCCTCCTAAGCTTGCAGAAATGCTTACGGCATCGATGCACCGCCTGGGTCGCTGGGGGCCACCGCAGCCCACGCACCTCCTCACCGGGGGGGTTTGGGTGAAGGGGAAACACATGACTGATCAGCCCTGGGGCTCTGATCCATTTATTACAGGGGCTAGGAGGACTTGTACCAGGACAGTCTCCAGTCCTGGACCCTCGCCTGTGGGACACGCTGGTCTTGGGCAGATCTGGTGGGTTCTGATGGACCCAGCCCCTCCAGATCAGGGGCTCTGTGGTGCAGGGCAGGGCTCTGCTGGGGGCAGTTTGGCCCAGTTGGTCCATGGCTGCTGATGCAGAAGGGTAAGAGAGCTGATAGCACGTGTGGTGCGAGCAGCAAGTGGGCTGCAGATGGTGCTGGTAGAGGCGATGCTGAGTGAGCACGTTGTCATTAGCGTTGGAACTAGATGATCTCTAAGGTCCCTTCCAACCCTAACCATTCTATGATTCTATGATTAACGCATTGAAAGCTGCATTTCAGTCCACTCCACCCTAAAGTGGACCCATTCTCTGCGCACACATTGCCAGGCCTGGACCTCCATGGTTACAGGCAGGAGGGTGAGTACCTAAAGGACTGGGTGATGTTTAGTCTGAAGATCAAAGCTTAATTTTAGTACTGAAGCATTTCCTCCTTTACCTTCTATTTTGCCACCATTTCAGGTGTTGCAAAGCTAGAGATCGCCTTTCCCTGCTATTGCACCAAGGCTTTGAGTTTCCAGGTGGGAAATAAATCTCAGTACCCAAGCCAAGATCAGCCGGGCATCCACATCACCGAGCCGTGATGCTGCTCATCCCCCTTGACCTTGTGTCTGCTTCACGTGGCAGCAGCAGCCCCAGCAAACGCAAAGGCTGTGGGTTCATCAGGCTCCGAGGCAGAGATAAGGGGGAGGCCAGTTAGAAATCTATTTGGTTTCTTTTTGCAGCAACCTCTTTGTGTAAAAGAGCTTGATGCAGGGGGAAACTGATTACTGCTTTCTCATCAAGTGGAAAAAAGAAGTGCTTTATACACAGACTGATGGAAAACTACTGGAATGCTTTTCAGTTTCCCTCTCTAACCTTTAGTGCTTTCTGGTGCCTTCAAGGGAACAAAATGCTGGACTGGCAAAAGGGGGAAAATATATCAAAATATATTTGGAGATAATGGCAAGTAATATAATAGACAATGCAGCTGGGCAATAAAAAGAGAGGCAAGGGGAAGGCATCGAAAATGCCATCAGAGAGTAGAAGGAAAGAAAGAAGACAGGGAGAAAAGGTAAAAGCAAGGAAATAAAGAAAAAAAAAGCCACTTGTATAATGGGGTGGCAAAGGACAAAGAGGAGATGAAGGGAAGGCAGAGCAAGAGCAGTGGAAGAAAAATGAAGAGGTACTCGGGGAATGATGGAGCAGGGTCACGGGCAGGCACGAGCAGGGAGGAGAAATGGAGTGGAAATGAAGCAAAGGGAAGTGTGGAGTGGCGGTGATGCTGCTGACATGTTTTCCTTTTAGCTGTAGAGTGATGGCAAGCGCTTGCGTGAATAATGCTAATATTAGCTGGGTTACCTGAGGGGAGCGGGAGCCGTGGCTAGCTGGTGTCAAGGGCGCCGTTTGGTCCGTGCTGTGGGTTGAGCTGTGCTGAGCCTTTTTCGCAGCCTCCTTGGACTGAAAGGGGAGGGAGAGCACTAAGACGTAAACGATGCCAAGACCTGGGCTAAGACCCATTGGTCTGACAACACACCTATAGATTGCACTTTTTCCTTCGGTGCTGGTAACCTGCCCACCTGCCAGAGAACATTTGGTTCACTGCCTTTCACCTCCAGATCGCTGAATTTAATTTGATACAATATCAGAGATCCTTCTGCCCTGTTTTCATACACAAGTTCACCCAGGTAGTTCATCCTGCCTGTAATCTCATAAGCACAGTGTCATAACACATGCTCAGTTGCATTTCCCACAGCCTGCTGCATATTTACATTGCACAGCAATCACAGCACTCAACATGCCACATTTTAGGTGCAATTGCACTGGCACCTTACACACCAACAGCACCATCTGTTTTGATTCCTTTCTTTTGTATTACATTGCAGCATCACATTTTCTCTTTTTTTTTTTTTTTTTTTCTTTTTCCCTGCAGCTGCAAAAGCTTTGGGAACATTCCTATAATAACTCCCATACAGCTTGCTTTAGCAGATATTTGGGCTCTTTCATTCTTAGCTGCGGAATTACATTTGGTTATCAACATGCATTATATCTGCTGTCAATTAGCTGTTATCTAACACCGTGAAATGACTTAACTCCTTCAGCCTCTTCGGAGATCTGTCCCTTACCAGCACACCGCACGGCTTGTATCAGCTTGCAAAGATCCAGGCAGTTTTGTCACACTTATTTTTTTACTGGTGCTCATTACAGCTAAAGGTCAGTTGTGTTTCCATTGTAAGCCCTGGGATAATGGTGTGATCCAGCAAACTCTTTCTTGTGTAAAGTTAACAGAATTATTTGCATAAAAATCCTTACTCGGGGAGTCATTTGCAGGATCACACCTTTAAAACCTCAGCCTCAGGAGCAAGGCAATAGCTGGAACCTGGAACAGCAATCTTCCCAAGCCATATTTTATCAGAGAAAATGATCAAAATTTAATGAGGAGAAAAAGGTTCTTAATGGCTGTAGATAGTGTAATTTCAGCCATAAAAACAGGATCATCTTGTGAAGCATCTTGTTGCGGGCTTTCAAATCAATGGTACCGCTGGCAGCAGCCTCCGTGGTTGCAGGGTGAAGCCCTACAAGGCATCAGGCAAGAGTCCTCACCTGCTGCAAAATGCCCGGGGTGCATCTGTAACCCTTAGCCAGATGGACCCCTCGGATGAGCCACTGGGGCTTTGTCCTCCACAAAATCCATGCTCGGCTGCAAAGTCTTTGCACGACCACCTTTTACACGCAATCGCAGTGAGACGCGGCTGTAAGGCGTGGTGGCCTTGCATCCACAGCCGAAGCTGCTCCCATCCGGGAGGGTTTTCATCTCTCCGCTCTCACAGCAAACGTTTCAAGTGTTTCACCATCTCGGTTGTTTATAATGCCGGAGACTCCCTAAGGCTTGAAGCTAGCCTTGAAAATCTGTTTACATTTTTACATATATGCTAAAGTGTAAGCCCTGGGACAATTAAGTTTTTTAAGCAACAAAAATAGAATCAAAAAAAGGCCGTTAGTGTTGGGTGAGGATCTCTATGTATTTTCTTGAACAGCCCAAAGACAACCACCAGCCTTTGTATCCCAGGTCACATTTAAGCAAGGCAGCGGCTAGCTTTGGCCATTGGTGAGCAAATATTAGTCCTGGACAAAGGCACTGCTTTATTTTCCCAGTGTACCAAAATTAGAGAACCCCCTAGTGCTAAATAATTTTGTTCTGCCTCACTGTGAAAATTCCCGGTGTTCAATAGCCCTCCACAAGTTCTCATTTTATCCCTGTAGTGCAGCGCTCCTGCGGTTATATGTCAGCTGCAGTAGTGGTAAACATGTACACACTACTCATTTAAGAGCTTTTAAAAGACTCCTTACTGTGCCCAGAAATTACACCTGTGCTTTCTTACTTACTCATGCTGTTGCCTTTGTTTCTCAGGCTATATTAAGCCTTTTTTTTTTCCCTCACCCCTTTGAAAGAGTGGGGAAGTATAAACACCTTTACGTCCTGCCTTTCTCTCTAGCAAACAAGTTGTGCAGAGGGACAGAGACAGTTAACCCGAACAGAGGGAAAAAACACGGGTGCATTGCGGTAGGGATGGCGGGAGATGTCTGCCCCTCCTGAAGACACTTGACTTTTCAGGAGCTCCACGGTGTTAGCTGAAATCCCTGGCAGCCGCAGTGCCTGACTTCCCCGAGAACAGGGACCTGTGATATTCTGACTGTGTTTTCTCTCTCTAGAAATGATGAAGAGAGACAGAGCACGTCGTACCCCGAGGAGCTGCGTCAGCGGAGGGGGAGGTAAAGGCAAGGGTGCCACGAGGCACTGGCCTCTAATAAACTTTTCCATTGTAAGAGAATCTTTCAATATTCAGGATGATTTGATAGAAACAAGAACAAGAGGAGATGTGGTAAGTAACATAAAATGCCATATCTAAAAGCCTCTTTGATCTGTTTGCATTATACTGCTAAGCAAAAGGGAACTGAAATAGAGGTCCTGCTAATGCCAGTGGTCACATTCTACACTGGTCTCATTTGTCCAATATTTAATGTGGGAACTGTCACTGAAATAAAAGACAAAAACACTCAAAAACCCAAAAAAAGGAATCCACTTCAACTGTTTAAATATCTCTGATAATACAACAGTACTTTGGATGGTGTGAAGTTGATCTATGAATCTCTCTGATGTGGGCTATGGCTAAGAAAGACTTTTGAAGTAGGATGTAGGGCACGTTTGGTACCTCCTCTCTGGTCGTGACCGAAGTGCTAGCAGCTTCGCTGAATTTATCTCACCCAGCCCATCCCAATGGCTCTCCTGTGAGAGTCCCCATGTGTACACAGTGGCGGTGGCTGCTGCCAGGTCTGGACCCACGCCTCAGCAGGCTGCCATCTTCCACGGTTTTTAATGTGCTTTTGCATGGGGCCAGACCCAACGTTTTTCCCAACATATGCCCAATTTGTAACACCAACATCGGGGTTTACTGTCAAATATCTGCTGATGCACCTCTGCTGAGAACCTAGTCTTTGTATTTTACCCAATATGTTAAAAAATAATAAAGCTTTTGCTGTCTATTTCACAAACATTAAAACCAAGCCTTGGAGGCATCTGCCTTAATTATGTTTAAATCTTAAGTAACGCCTTCTGAATTCCCCCCTCAATTCACTGCAGCTCTTGAACCTCTGACTGATGATGTCAGGAGTGATCAGCACGTCTCCTCTTGGGCTCAGATCCTGCCTCTCCACGCTGCCAGTGAAATTATTTCTCTATGTCTGCACCCATAAAGTGAAGTGCACTTGTGCTTCCAACTTCCACCGAGTGCCAGGCAGTTAGCTGTGCTAGGGCTCCTATTAACGCCTGCAATTAGCACTGACAAAAGTGCTGTTCCCCTCCACTCCCCAAAACTGCACTTCCTTGATTGGTTTTTTAGAAAATCCCAGTGCAGTATAATATCTCCCTGGTAGTCATGTTTCAACAGAACAGCGAAGTTAGTGAGGCGTGACAGTGCTCTTTTTTCTAAACCTATACTGAACATCCTTAAGCCTCGCTTTTTTAAAAATAATGGGTCTAATTCTCTTTTGGCTTACAGTATATTCATGCTTGTGTAATTCCATCAGGCTGTATCCTCAACTCCTGTAAACTAGCAGAGCTCTTTCGACTTCATTTAAACCCCAGGAAGATTGGTAATAGCTGAAGATTTGGGCTGCTGATTTCCAAGCTATTCCTGATTTATGCTAGTTCAAAAGGATAATGTGTTTAAGCTTTTTTCATTTTTTTTCTTTTTTTTTTCTTTTTCTTTTTTTCTTTTTCTTTTTTTTTTTTCCTGCTAGATCCACACTCTTTACCTCATTTATGTCAAGCAATACACAGAGTACACCCAAGCAACTGCTTGTTTCCTGAGGTCTTGATCCATCTCCGTTCCTCCTGACCCTGCTGTGAAGCTCCCACACTCAGCAGCTTCTGAAAACATCCACCCACCTCCATAAAGGTGCTCCAGAGGGTCAGGATGAACTGTCAGGGAAAGTTGCCTTGTACCACTACATATATTGCTTTTTTTGTTGTTCTCTAAATTAGATGTTGTCTTCCCATACGCAGACATATGATGACATATTGCCATGGCTATAGACTATGCTGTCTGCAGAGATCTTCCAGGAGGAAAGCTCATGGATGCTTCAGCATGTCTGTGCCACAACCCGACAGAGACAACACGTCCTCTGCCATGTCACTTAGCAGGTCCTGCAATGCAGTAGTTGTGTTTTCTTCTTCTCTCTCCCTTCTCTCATTCCTGTGTCCAATAGCCGTATGTCTGGGGGCAGCAGCCAGCATCCACAGCACTAGGGATAGCAACAGGCAGGTAACGAAAGCAAACAGGACAGAGCCAGCGTGTTTCTTCTTGGCAGTGTCAGATTTGTCTTTGGTAAGATCCTGGCCAATTTGAAATGGAAGAAAGATGTGAACCAAGAAAGAAATGTGTTGAAGGGCTGCTGGTTGCAAGTCCATTCCTGTGATCAGAGCGCACGGATTTGCACTGGCAGTACTGTGGCTTGTCTGATATTAGACTGACGTTTAAATTAGGTACAGACTCGGCGATAACTCTCATTGCACCTGGGACTTCTCAGTGCAGCACAGGGCAAACGAATAACGATGTCTGTAGTGGTAGATAGAGATGCTGTTGCAAGCTTTGATACAGAAATGTGAAACACTGGGTGAAACATCACACAGGCTGACAGGTTAGAGACTTCATAGGCTTGAGGTACAAGAGTAAAGAAAATAAAACTTGAAATAATGAACTTTCTTTTATAAAAGTAGCCATAGAAGAGGCTTCCAACCACTTGTAAAACCACTGTGTGGTTCCCATTGGTGACTGCAGCCATTATTTCAGTGTAGAAATATGAATGGCAGCAACTGAGCTGTAGTTCTTCTATAAACTTTTGATAAAGTTGGTTTTTATGGATCTGGAACACTACAGAATATAGAGCATGCAAGCTTTTTCCAAGAGAAAGTGCCTAATTGTTGGTTTTGCACTGCCTCACTGCATTCAGAGACATAACTGATGATCTATACTGTACCATACTGGCCATACATACCTGCAAAAAGAGCCAGACCTGTTAATACAGTTTTGAACTGTCAGTTGTTCAGTCTTTCCTCATCTCCCTTCCCAAGGAGTGCCTCTCTGCAAGGACTGAAGGGGAGAGACATGGGGAGGCAGGTACAAGAAAACTAGAGGCGTGTTTGCATAACTTTTGTGGCATATCACACTGTATAAAACACTAAGACACCTGCCAATACATTTTATTGGGACTTCCACATAATGATCTCACATAGAGGGAATCACTTCAGTACTCTGGCACTGTCAAAGTTGAAAAGTCAGCTGCCCACAAAATGCTTCACCCCTCCCAGTTGTGCTTTGATGTCTTCATTGTCCTGAGTTTCCAGGAACAGGACATGTCTCCCCCATTCAATTAAAATGCGCTCAGCTTTCTGAAGCGCACCATTTCTGTTCTGTGTTTGGGGCTTAGCTGCCCAAGTCAGAAGAATTTTGTGTCATCTTTTTTTGGAGGACAAACCCTGGCACTTCAAATGTTTCCCTTCCTGTAGGATTATTGTCATCATTTATCATCCTGTACATGCAGTACATTGGATGGTATGAATCCTTGCTCCTGACCCCACTGATGACATCAGTAGACAGAACACCACACTTCTGTGCAATTGTTTCCTCTCAACTGCTGCTCAGCTTTTGATGGTGATTCAGATGAGTAAATCAGCACGATTTGATAGAGTTCTGCCAGTTGTGACTCACTGTTTTTTCCAGCGTTTATGATACCGATGTTTTTGTACCCCAGCGAGAAGCCTTTCCCAGCATCACCCCAACCCTGAAGAGAGCAGCTGGGTCCCCGCTGACACCCCCAGCAAGGCTCCCACCCCACCGTGCCCACCATGGGGGTCGTACAGGAGAGGTAAGGGCTCAAAACCAACACCTATTAATAGTGCTAATCATTAAAAGCTAATGCAGCGTCCTCCCTCCATCCTCTTCCTAAGGCTTTGGTTTCCCCGTGATGTTAAGAAATGGGATTTGATGTTGGTTTCAATTTTGATGTGGTTTTTAACCTCCATAAAAAGGACTAACCATGACTATAAGCTCATGACCGCTTTTTTGTTAGCTTCAGCCTGACTCAGATACCACATCCTGAGACATAAATCAGAACTGAGATACACCAATATAAAACTGGCTTCTGTTAGAGGGAAAAAACAGGCTCAGTTTTGTCTAAATTACCCTCCTGCTTCCTGAAGTGCCCATCAGTACTCCCTTCCAGGGGGGAAGGGATTCTCTAGGGCATTAGCTGTTTTCTGTTGCAGATCCTTGCTGCACATTTGGAAGCCTCTTACAAGATGCTGGTTCATGAAATCAAGTGTAGGACAGTGCCCTCCCTCTCCCCACAGTATGCTATGGTTGAACTCAGAGAAATAAAACAGTTCTTGAAAAACACTTGGTGAATCTACATAATTAAAAATCTTTCCTGCTGGGGGTTAATGATTTGGGTAGATTAACTTGATAATGCAATGTAAAATGTCGAAATCAAGAGTGTGCATCCAGAAACATTGGTGCAGCTCTGCAATGGGAGACAATTTTAAGTAAACAACCAGGTAAAGTATTTTGCAATTAAATTAAAAATGTTTCCAAACTACTGTACTTTGCTATAAAAAAACGTCATCTTGAAAAGTCAAGTTTCATTTATTTTAATTAGTGCTGTCATGAAGTATTCCGTTCAGCAAACACTGACTAACAAGCCCTTTTCCAGACACCAATTTGAAATGTGTGCATCAGAATAATGATCATAGACCCTTCACGGGGGTTCAGTTCTCAGGTATTCAAGATCTGCGTCACTCCAATGAAACCAGTGTGGCAAACTGGTTTACATCGGGTGAAAACAGAGGCGTTAATCTCCCTGATACACTCTTTAGGAGGTGATGCAAAGTCCACCAACATGGGTTCAGAAGATTCCTGTTATCTTCAGAGAAATGCAGGTTCAAAGCTCCATGTGCTGGGATGAATCTCTGGTCCCTTTCCCTGTCTCACACTCGAGTTATTTAACTGGAGAGGCATCAGTATCAAATTGATGGAAAGCCAAAGTGATCTTGATGCTCCTTTGAGACTTACTGTTGAATTGCATTATATATAAGCAGAGAAGTTTTTTTTTTTATTATTAATGAGATAGAAAATCAGAACCATCATGGAAAATTATATAAACTCTATTAAGATGGATGAGTTGGAGCTAAGTCCATGTATTCACAACAAGATTGTTCTCTGCGACTCCTATAAAAGCGTATTGTCCTCTCATGGGAAGACTTCACTGGCATGGAAGAATGCCAAGGGAAATGCCACCAAATTCTCCTGGAGCAGCTTCCCAGCCCGGTGGGCAGTTGTGCAGGCGGTGGCCACACACGCGTGGGCAGGAGGCTGCTCTGGGGGCCGGTCTGCTCCAGAGTAGTAAATCTGGGGCTGCCAGCCCAGGAGCTGACCTTCCTTAGGATCTCTTGCTTAAATCCCTTTCTCTGTCATCTGGCTTTGTTTTCACATCTGCCAAGTATTGCAGCTCCTTCTGCATGTCCACTGAGGGGATTATTTCTCAGGCTTAAATCTCACGACTAAAAAAAGAAAGTTACACTGATAAATACTTGTTGTCTACATGGAGAGGCTACCGAGGAACAAGCTGAAGCGAGTGTGAAGGGCACTGTCAATTCTGCAGAAACGCCTCTTATTTCACATGGCTAGCACCACATCCAGAGTGCTCAAAGCAGCCTTTGTGCAGCACAAGGTATCCCCTGGGGAGCAAGTGAGGAGCAGCTATTCTGGGCTGCCCCCTTATTTAGCTAAGCCCATGTATATAAAACCTGAATGTTCCTTTTTCATTTCATCCTGTTGCTCATAGCTAAAACCCCTTGTTCCGCCTTAATTTATCCCTTCTCTCCATTAACATACTTCCAGACTCTCCCCCCCTTTCCTTGCCATTTAGCCACGCTTTAATCTTACCTATTTATTCATTCATCATAAATCAATCTCTCCGGCCCCCTAATCAGCACAGCACAGCAGCTCTGCCGGGAGCTCCCTCCGGTCCGTATGCCGCTAACGAGCAGGACAAAGCGCCGGGAGCCGTGCGGGTGGTGCAGCACCATGCCAGGAGGGATTCTTAACATCCGACCCTGGGGTGTTGTGTTTTCTATATGCTGCCCCCCTGCCACCTCCTAATGCAAAATCAAGGTCTGCTTTCCTCCTGCTGGCAGCCCTACATAGCTTATCCCCATTACTATCACTGTGGGAGGAATGGTTTTGTCCAGATAATAATAATTTGCATTTCCCCATTCAGAACCTCCTCTTATCTTCTACCTGTGTGTAACTGATTGAGTGATGAGGACATTCCCCCTTTCCTTCTTACCTTACAATAAGCACCAGCAAATATCTGCCAGTTTTGAACTCAGCATGCGTGCACTCTGCACCTTCAAGTGGATCCTAATCCAAACATTATATGGCTGAAAGCACTGGAGTGTTTAAAGGATCCACAGCTTTTCTCCCCAGTGGTAATACACACAAACCCACCTGGCCACAGGTCCCTCCCCAAACCCTCACAGCAGCAGCATGACCTCTGAATAGTCTCCATCTATGCAGATTCCTGCATCTGATTTTCCCCCCAGACCAGAGCGGTAGGATTTTGTTCTGGTTTATTTTCTTGCCTACTCCTTAAGAAAACAGTGCAATCTGATGTTGTGTGGTCTTAGCATCCAGACAAGTGATCTTTCCTGCCCTTTGTGCAGTACCGTACAGTTGCCTGCTCTCATCTTCCACTGGAGGTACAGGGTACATGCGCTGTGGACTCCTCTGAATCAAACATCGAGCTCACGACCATCTGCAGTGGTGGCAAGCTGGACAGGATGATTGCTCTGATTTCTTCTACTCTTGTGTTTTTACCCATTCTCAGTTTGATTTGCTCATGTTTCATCGTCACTGGGCTATTCTGAATATCTTTTGTTCTACGCCTGGTTCCCATTGATGGAGTTTTTCTGTTCTTCCGTTATTTTCTCTGTATGGGGGGACCTGACTTTTTCTGCTGAATATCCTGGTGTCTCCAGGCAAACTGCCCTTCTTTCCCACCTCATCCCAGTTTTCAAGGCAGCCCAACCAGTGCAATTAACTCAGCTCTCTCCCCAGTTCATCTCGCATTTTTGGTTTAATGGAGTGAAATTCAGATGAAGTCAGATACAATCACTCCAGTTGATGTCTCCCCAGCTTCTCACACAAATCTGAAAAACAGATCAGATCAGATACTAGTACCCTACACTAAAAATGAGCCATTTCTCAGTACGTTAGTAACTATGCCGCTTTCCATGCCTGAATAGCATGAGATTATTTTTATTTTTTTTCCCCTCGGCATGATGGACTGAACTACTCATGGCAATGTCAGAGGTCAAAGGCAGAAGGAGAAGGTTGAAACAGGGGAGCAGAACCAGGGCAGTGGGAAAGAGGCTGGGTGACAAAAGAAATTGGTGAGATGACAGCGAGATGAGCTGCGATTTAAGCCCTCCTCATACCTTGTGTTTTTATACATACACTCAAAACATATTTCAGGGCTTGAGAGTGTTTTTTCCTTTCTGAAGATCTATTTTGTCATTACTTTAGCTGACAGCCATTGGGGAGAATGAAACACTTTGGTTAGCCTCAAACACCTTGCTAAGTTCTCCTTGGGTTGAAGCACAGCGATGTTTTATTACAGCTGACACCAATCGAGGCAAAGAGACAAAAGTGAAAATTTTGATTTGGGATCCATGAAATGATGGGAATAAGTGAAGTGAACTTGGACTCACAGTTCAGAGGAAGGGGTAAGTAAGTCCCAGGAAAAGGTTTATCTTATCAACACCTTGTGCTTTGGGAGGAATGAGCTGTTCTACAGGGGATTCTGCAGCTGCAGCAAAGCGGCAGGATGAGTGCTTGGTACCATCTCTGCTCCTGGGATTTGGTGATGCAGCCAAGGTCATGGGAAACCGGTGTTAAGGGGAAAAAAAAAGAAAAAGAAACCGTGACCTTGCCAATCATAAAAGATTAAGCACTTATGAGTTTGGTCCCAGGAGGATTAAATTATTGTATATTTGTTTTGAGGTGGCACCTATGGTCCACAGCAAGTCACCCCCCCCCCCCCGTGATAACAACGACAAAAAGCTGTCACAAAGATCCTACCCAAAAGTAAGAGAAACTCCTGTCCTCTCAGCAGCTCAAATCACAGCTCCTACCACTCTAAATTACATCTGAAAGTCCCTGTGGGGCATCAAGCAAGAGGAAAACCTCATAGGGCATCAGTGACTGACCTCAAGGACAGCCAGCTGGGGTCACGACACAGCAGCCCTCAGCCACCGAGGGGTCACCAGGCAGGGGAATTTTAAAGATGGGCTGGAAGCTGGACTCGGCAAAGCCCCTGCCATCAGGGGAGCTCTCTTGGGTTGGCATCAGCGGGAACAGCACAGGAAACAGCCCCACAGCACCAATGGGGGAGTTATAATGGGACTGGAGCAAACATCTACCCTGACTTGCTCATGTGAAAAGAAGCAAGAAATTTTTGCAATGAAATGTGAAACTGTTTGAAATTCACTGTTTGTGGCAGCCCATTGTGAATTCAAGAACAGACCTTCCTTCAAAGGAGATTTCTGTGATGGCATATTAAGGAAAAACAGGCCACTTTCTAGTAAAAATGGCAGTGAGCAAGCCTGTTCCAGAGAGAGGCTTTGATAACATGAGCCCGTTTTCCACGGCTTTGGCATTAAAAATACAGAGAAGTATACACTGTCCAAAGTTTGCCCAGAAAACAGACTTGTTGTCAAAACTGTGAATGAAGAGAGACAGGAGACACCTGGAGAAAGACATTCATATCCTCCTTTAGCAGAGTACTACCTAAACATCTGCTTAACACCAAGTGTGTGTTTAAGATATGGAAGGAACTTGCCCCTAAATCCATGGAATTGGGAAGAAAAGTCCCAAGGACTACACCCAGGTCACGCTCTGATTTCATATTAAGCCCGTTCATTTGTGCCAACCAATACGGCGGTTTTCTTTTTCACTCCTGTGGCATTAACAGCAGCAAAAATCAAGTCGCCTACAAATCCCCACACCTTGTCTATCCAAAAAACCCCGCATCCCAGGTGTCACTCCGCTGCGGCGGTTTGGGTACGGAGATTTGTTTGCAAGGAAGGATGAAGCTAAATCTCGCTTTTGTTTCCCTGTTGTCCTAAATTTCACCCCGCCTTTGAATAGCTTTGCCTCAGCACTTTGAACTTTGCATAACTCTTAAAAATAATGAGAAAACACCATCAACAGAGCGCAGTTTTCCTGTCCCCAGAGCAGGAGCGGTCCTTGCCGAGCCCCTCCCAACCCGGGTGAGGGGCGCAGAGCCCGGCACAGGGACACTGCCCGGGGCTTTGTGTGACTGAACAGTGACATCCAGCGGTCACCCAGGGCCCTCCGACACCGGCCTGGCCGGGAAAACTCTCAAAATGTTTTTTCTTATGTAAATGTAGGGATATCTGTGCATCAGGAGTGGCTGACCTGGGTGCCAGCCGTCCCCTCTTGCTGGGGATGCCCAAGCGCACGCTGAGCTGCCTCCTAACTTTAGCGTGCCTTCAGCTTTATTTTATAGTCCGAGGTTTAAACCAAATCTTCAAATCATCCTGGTTTTCCTCAATTTTATAACCCCCATGTGTTTGCAGCATCATGAATATTATTCATAATTAAGCTGCCATAAATGTAAAAAATAAATCAAAACCTTCTTAAACATGAAGTCACAGAAACTTTTCCTTCTACTAGTTATTACACTAAACAGAAAAATAAGCAGTTTTCATCTCAAGTTTAACATTGCAGGCATATTTTTACATGATAATTTGGTTTTCAAAAAAAGTCTAACTGTGAAGTTTAATGATACCACATGAAGCAGCTTGTCAGTTCATATTTATATTCAAATCTCAGCTTTCACAGGTCCCAGTGTGTTTCTGCAGTATTTTGTTGAAGATATCCTGACAGTCTTGCTCAAAACTGTCTCTAGGAAAAAGCAGTATGAAAACCTGCAAAGAAACAAAAAGCTTCCTACACTTCTGGCTCAGGGTCTGCATGCTTGAGGAGGAGACTTTGATTTCCTACATGCACACGAGGCTGATGCTTGAAGGTTCAAATGCTTGGCTGCCACAACGCAGCCCTTCTGGCTATGCTTGTCTTCTCCCAGGAGTGCTGGGTGGTTACACCAAAGTCCTCGAGGAGTCCCCAGAAGGTAAAAAAACAGAAACCTGCACCATGGGAAGCTGCAGCCACCAGAGCATCGCTGCATCCGCCCATGGAGGTCGGGTACCAGTTTTGGGGCTCCCCTCTGCCCTGTCTCCCTCTCCTGGTTGTGCATATCCAGGGAAGAGGTGTTTGGCTGGTGGTTTCCGACTGCAGCTCTCAGCACCAAGACGGATGCAGCCTGCCAAGCACAGCTTCGACCTCCCGGGTTCTAGGACCTGCCTTACCACAGGTAGCAAAGCCTGAGCCATTATTCATCATCTGGTGCTATACAGTGAAGAATAGGGGTCACCTCCCTGCTGACAGGGGTTTGCGAGAGAAGGTCTGACTCCTGCCCTCATCCTAAGCAGGGACACGTCACCAAGACCCATCTGGCTGCTTTATTTAAAGGAAGATTTCTGTCTGCAGTTCTCACAAAAGCCACTCTGAATGAGTCTCCTAGTGCTCCCCAAAGCCCTTCACCTTCTTGGCTGGTGTGGCAAAGGAAAAAGGAGGGTGGAAGGAGAAGAGATTCTCGAAATCACAGATGTACCCAACAACACACAGCTCCGCAAGATGCTCACTGAGGGTTGCGAATTAAAAACCTGTGACTGAGCCTTGCCTCTTGTATGTGCATCTCCCTGCCCCTTTGCACTAGAAATTCACTGTGAAGCCCTCAGCTTCTTGGAGAGCTCAGGTGCCTCCCCAGCCCGCCCGCTCTCAGAGAAGGTCACTGCATGTCACTGGCAGAGCAAACAACAGCCCCGCTGTCACAAGTCAGGAGATGTATTTCCTTTTAATATAAGATGTGGAGGGTCTAAAACGACTGCGGCTGCCATTGCACTAAAAAATATGTCTGCTGCCTTCAGGTTTTTGACGTTAGATGTTCCTTTCTGTCTCTCCTTAGCTGACAGCTGCATTTCATGGTCTCGTGTCCACTCCAGAAACAAAAGCAACCTCTTCATCCCAGCCAGCCAGGGTGAATGACCTCCCTTGCAGCACCTCCTCATTTATTAGTGTTAATTTGTCCTGGTTTTCCTCTTCCCTCTCAGCTCTACCGCAGGAGACTGGGGACAAGGTGACTGGAGCTTGGGTCCGTCCCTCTGCATGACCTTGGGTGAGTCACTTTGCCCCCTCCTCACTTTGCTGTGTAACAGTGGGGTGGGAGCCGCAGAGGTGGAGGAGGTGAAGCCATGGGCACTATGCACAGGGGTCTTGGCAGCGATCCCCCCAGACCCCCACCTTCTCGTGTCTGCCAGCGCTGCCCATCACTGGGCTGTACCAGCGCAACCGCCGCATCCCGCAGCCCTGACCGCAGGAGGCACGTGCTAACTCCTGATCGGCTTTTAATGATCCCAAACCCCTCCACTGACTCAGGCAACAGCTAAATTTATCCCAAGGTTAAGGTGACTCTGCCGTACTGAAATCTATTTAAAGTCAAAGCAAGCACTTCAGAATAACAAATTGTTATACAACTCCAGAGAACAGGCAGCTTCCCATACTCTTTTTTTTTAATGTAAAAGTAACATATTTCCATATTTTGTACATGCTAATTGTTGGGAACACTGTCAGATGGTTTGGCAAATTGAAAATGACAACATCAACCTGTTCAATCCATTAAAATCTCTCCAGGATCGTAAGGGACATTGTCAGCCAAGTGATGCTGGCATCCCTGTGGTAAAGCCATCTTGCTTCTTATTAATGACTCGCTTTGCAAACGAGCAGATTTTCTTAGCGTGCGCTGCTCCATCACATTATCCAGGAGGGGCACAGGCACAATGTAAGGAAACCCAGAGGTTAAAAGAGAAGACGTTCACCCCAGTGCAGACTTAATAAAGAGAATGGACGAGTGAAATTTAAATAGGTCCCCAGTTACGCAGCCAAGATAAAAGGTTGGGAATAGCTTTCTCCTTGTCCAAGGACCACTGCGGGAGTTTAGAGGGAATACAGTGCAGATTCTGGACCAGTCTTTTACAAGAGAGAAATGGTACCATTTTGAAAAATTCCTGAGTCCCATCTTCAGGAGCAGCTAAGGAAGAAACAACCCCAGACCTGCTGTAATTCCGCTCTGGATACTCATTTGGGGGAGTCCGGTGCTTAATACCTTGACCTGGACCTTAGCTCCTTTGTGCAGAAACACAAGCCGGCTCCAGTCCAAAGAGCTGTAGACATAAGTTAGTACAGTGCTATGCCCAAGCCAATATACCGTGGTATTTATTTCCACCAGTATTTATCGGCTTGGCCGCGGTATTTCCCCAAAGCAGAAAGCAGCTGTGTATAACCTCCACAGCAGAATTTCCGACTAGCTGGGACTGAAGGCAGAGAAAACTTGCATCTGTTTTCATCCATCCTGATAGACACATCCAAAATCACTTTGCTTTCGAAAATATTGCCATAAAGCTGGTAATTCATTATAGCCGTGAGCCTTTCAGCCCATCCAAAAGCCGAACGTGAGGATCCTGGTATCTTCCTCAGCTCACTGCCGGCAGGGTCTGCTCCTCCTCGAAGGACGGTAGCACCAGCTTGGCTGGGGACCGTCATAAACCAAACAATAACTCCTTGTCCTAATACTGACAGATCTCTAATACTAAAATAATAATTATTTTTGCACTTCCCTAGTATTTTCTGCACTCTCTTTGTCTCTGTGATGTTCTTGCAGGTATAAAAATCTTCTGAGATCGATCGCAGACAGACAGACAGCATTCGTTTAAAACAGGGATGGAAGGATGGCTACGACACAGGGGAGAAACGTGGGGCTGTTATTTAAACTAAGAGCAAAATTCCCATTGTTTTATTTTTTTAGGGCTGTGGAACATGGCCCAGGAATAGCGCTTTTTCTTCTTCGGCACCCCCAGCTGCTTCACGTTCATATCTCACAAGCTAAGCTGTTGTTCTGGGAACACCACAGACTATTAGTATTTCTTTATCTTTCATTTATGCCATCGTGTTTGCTCTCCTGGGCTGCTCTCAAGCAGGCTGACATTGCCAAAGAGATTTACTGCGTGTACTTTGTATACGCTTTAATTAGGTCTCCATTCATGTCTCTCACCTGACACTTACATAAGAAATCACTCATAAAGTACCAGCGCAGCACAGAAATCAATACATGTCTTAAATGCACGGTGACTTTCAGGCTGAAATTAAGTGCCTTCGCTTACTCGGGTTGTGTCCACCTCCGCTTCGTGGCACGGAGATATATGGGTTTGCTGCGAGGGTTGTACCGCAGCCAGGTTCAACATCTTTTGGCCAAGTAGAGACGTGTGTTGCCCCAAGCACAAGGGTCTCGGCACAGCTGGGATGGTGTATTTCCCAGCTCCGCTCATTTTGACGTACAGCAGCTGCAGCCAAGGAGGTGTGCAGAAATTAAAGCTTTAAACAAGGAATTGTTTCTTTTTGTCACTTCAATTTCATTTTATTAGGCTTCCTGACAGCTCCAAGCTTCAGACATCGGTGGCAACGGTAGCTGAAACATAGTACTATTATATTATTGTCACTTCAATTTTTGCTTGTGTTTCTAATAGAAACCTAAATGATTAGGTGTTTAACTTTCATGCTCCATCAAAGTGAGGCAGAAAAAAGTACAACTGCCTACATTAAGGTCTAGCAGTCTGGAAATAGTGTTTTTCAAGAGGGGATTTTCTTTCAACTATTGGGTTTTACGATTTTATTTGTCTCTCCCTGGGTGAGAGCGGCCTCCCATTCACTGGGCAGATTATCTCCCAAGAGGGAAGGATGGATTATTATTTTGTTTGGGGTGAATGCTCGGCTTGTGGCAGAGCTGTCACTGTGTGCCCTTGTGCATCCCAGCCAAGACCATCGCTGTCAGCAAGGCTAAGCTCTGAGCATCCCTCTGAGTGAGTTTACATCTAACGCCTCCTTCGTTATTAGTCTGGCAGACTTGTGAGTACAGAATGTAAAAGAAAAGGGGCTTCTTGAGCTGAACCCCCCAAGTTCCATGGAGGAGAGCCCATTGCAGTCTTTATTTCCAGGCAGTGGGGAGACAGAGGGGAGAACCTGCTTCACTCCAGGGTACCACCAAGTGTGCAACACACACATGTATCTACAGAGATAACCAACATCTGAACTGTAATCAACTCCAGAAAAATAACTTTCTTCCAAATGACATTGATATGGAAAATTTTTAATAAATCCTGAAAAAAAGATATGGCTTGTCTAAACACATCCTTGCAAAAATACAGGAATGTATATGACAGATGGGTTTTTTCCTTTTTCAATAATAAATTCATAGCAGAGCTCAATTTATTATTTTGTTTGTTTGTTTTTTAAAGGAATATTAACTGGGTGCATACATCCAAACAGGCTAAGGATGCATCATCAATAATTCAGTGAGTTTTCCTTCATATTCCTCCTTTCGTTTTCATGTGTCCATTTCTTCCTGGCTGTGACATTCAGCTCCAGAGCTGTTTCTCCTGTTTCCTGGCACCTTGGTAGAGTCACTTATAACTTACACTGTAAAAGTCTTTGTTTGAGAAGGGGGGAAACCTCATTAAGGGCAACAATTTTGACAGCTGGGGACTTCATGGAGCCCTACAGAGCAGCTCACGTGTGGAGGTGACCAAATCAGGGCTGGAAGCCTAGCACTTCACTCCCATTTGGACTCCCTCTTCTTGGACTAAAAAACAAAATTCTTTTTTTTTTTTTTGGCTTCAATGAATGGTCCTACAGGCTGTTTTCCCCTTCTCAGAGACACCAGGCTACAAAAGCTTTCCACGAAGCAGCACTGTTTCATTTAATCTGCAATAATCACACTGTAATCAACAGGATTGCTCCCAACGCAACACGCTGTGTAATACAAGCAGCAGCCTTGTTTTAAAGAGCAGAAATGAAAGACTGCAGTTCCTTTATCTGGACTTTCAAAATCTCCATTCAAAGCCTCAACATCAGGGGTCAACTTTGAAAGTGTAAATCTTCAAATCTGGAGAACTTTGGGGAGATTCCCGTCCTTACAGTTCAGAGGCAAGAAATCCCTCTGCACACAAGCACATCCAGTAGATAATCTCATGCTGGAAATTAATTTGTAAGTAGTGTAATAGCTCCATTAATAAGATTAATGCCAGGTACAGCTCTATAGATTATTGAAAAGACAAAGAGGCCTGATCCATGCAATTAGAATGAGATACCTGCATTAATTAGGATGCTCACCTGACAGTAATGGTTACATCAAACAACTCGAGGAACTCAATCTCCTCCTCTGGTCTCACAATTCTTTCTGGTTTGCGCTGTCAATAGCTTTATCAGTTTTCTTATATCATACATATTCAGGAAGAATAATAGTGTTGTTCTGACATGCAAGTGTAAAATCCTTTCTTTCTCCATCTTGCTTCTGATCTAAGTGATAATCAAATATTCAGCATCAGGGTTTGTGTTGGCTTATTTGAATTACAGAAAAATCCAGAGGTCTGGCTGGTGTGAAACACCGCAGTGTTGGCTCACCTTATCAGTTTTCTTATATCATACATATTCAGGAAGAATAATAGTGTTGTTCTGACATGCAAGTGTAAAATCCTTTCTTTCTCCATCTTGCTTCTGATTTAAGTGATAATCAAATATTCAGCATCAGGGTTTGTGTTGGCTTATTTGAATTACAGAAAAATCCAGAGGGTGAAACAACCGCAGTGCTGGCTCACCTTGTGCCAACACCAGCACTTTTCCTCTCCAGATGAAAGCAGAAACCACCGCAGCAGATTTCATCGTGGAGTCTGCACGTTCCCCTCCATTAAGAGAGGAGGTCAGATAACAACCAAGGCAGGAGATAACATGCTTTCATAATCTGGAAATTCTCCTAGATATAAACCAAATCCAAACAGCACACAGCAGTTCCCCAGCATTGTGCAAGGGCCATGCACATTTCTGGATCCTGCTGATGCAGAGCCCAACACACCAGTACGGATAGGGTCCCTGGTACCCGGTCAGTGTCACATTGCTTGTGTATCAACAGGACATGTCCCTTTTTTTCCAAGGAGTTTCCAAGCACGCGTTGCCCTGTTCTGCAGCATTGCCAGGAGGGTTTCTATCGTGTAGCGAGTTAAGCACCGGAGTGCCACGTCACCCTAACAACCATCCTCGGGAAAGGAAATCACTCTGTTCTGCTCTGTTGTACTCATTCCCAATTACAAGCCAAGTATCTCAGTCATGAATGTCAAAACAGATACTATCTGGTTAAATGATACACGATAGGAGCAGTTAAGCCATAAACTGTCATGCACCCAGAAATGATTGACAGGAGAGCTGTCTCCTGATGGTACAGGGGAATTAACTTCATACTTAAGGTGAAGTGATGTCTGCTTAGCAGAGCCCCTGTTGTTCCACATTAGATGTAATGCTGGCAGTGTTACTGTTACCACACACTATTTTCTTTATTTTATTTTTTTAGAAAGATTACCACACTTTGCTTTTCTACCTTTCTAAAGACATGCTGGGGCCCCTAACCTGCTGTGATTAATTTTCGAAAACCAAAGGTGTAATTTAGACTAGAGAAACGCTCCGTTTTTTATCTCTGCATCACATGAACCACGTTGTGTTCAAAACCATGAGTTCCCTTTGGGGGACTGGTACCCTGGGTTCCCTTGAACGGCGCAACCTGGAAACGGCGCAACGCTCCTTTGATTTCTTTATGCACAGGGTTTTGGCCGTCGCTAGTTATGCCCAGCTGTGAGATTAATGTGTCATTCTTGTTATGTCAGAATTACTGGCATGCTGCTCTGCTCGTTTTGCTGAGCTACAGGAGCTGCTGGGCAGCGCTGGATCCTCTCCAACGGAGATGAAAGGATGAGCTAGAATTGGGGAATCTGTGTTTGAGATTTCACCGCTGAAGCTCTCAGTTACCTGCTTCTTTTTGCCAAGTGTGAGGATCATTTCTGCCTCATCCTCTATTGTGAAGGCATTTGCTGAGAGATGGCAGATGAGAGGGAATGGCCAGGTCAGCCAAAAACCGTCCACCCTCATGGTCACCCCAAGCCCTGATCTGTCCTAACAGGCTGCCCAAACCATCTTTTTCCTTCTCCCCATCCAGCCGGTGAGCAGGAGGGAGGCTGAGGGTGGGCACAGGTCTGTGCTCAGGGAAACGGGCTCCCCCTGCGCTCAGTGTGGGGGGCATGAGCACGTGCCACAGAAATAGATGATGAGTGCAATAGCAAAACGTGAGGAAGGCATCCTTGTGCTGGATGGGGAGATGTGACTTTCCACGGGTATAATGACTTCCAGAATAAGAGTACAAGAAACAACTAAAACCACCCCAAACCATAGCAGCTGGATGTTGAGACCTTCAATCAGCTTTGAAACCCCTCCAATCAGCTATGCTGAGAAGTGTCCTCCTTCCAGCCCATGGACCTGTGGTTTGTAATGCTCCCTTGGAAATTCCGAAAGTGTTTAATGAATGGAGGGATAATTGGATGATTTTGCACCTAATTAGGAAAAAAAAAAACTTAAAAAACAATCAGAAGTTTGTCAGCACCTTGTTGCAGATCTGAACTGCCCTTTCTTGTGTCTTTATGCCCAAACATTTGCACCATATCGGAGTCACAAATCTGAACCCCTTGCATATTTTTTCCAGTAAGACTGGAATATCAGTCCTAATCCCAGATACACCAAATTTTGTAGACACCTTGCTCTAACCTAGCCTTATGGGTGTTAAATCCTGCTCTGGATATTTCCAGACCAGCACACACTGGGGATCAGTTTGCACCTTTCCCTGCACAAGCTCAGGTGTCTGTGACGCTTAAATTTCTACATTTCTCCACGATATACCTGAACGCTGTCCATGGTGTTTGCTGAACGGCGAGGTACTTGGATACTGTTCGAGTTTGCTATGTTTGAAATGTTCTCACTCTGCATAAATTTGTCATGACTGAAGATTATATTAACATAAACTCGCCCAGGGAAATCACGCAGCCAGCCTTCCCGCCCCCGTGCACACTCAGACTTGCTCAGTGCACAAAGGAACCCTTTCAGCCCAAGTTCATGATTCAGTGAACCAACCCTGACATGCAATTCTGGTCCTGGAAGTGAGAGATGTTCTCATTTTACTCCCATATCTGTAGAGTTTTACTTCTTGTTTTTCTTTTTTTCTTTTTCTGCCTTGGTGTTTTGCCCTGATGGGGCTTGTTCTTCATTGCAAATAATTACATACTTGAGAAAAGAAAATCTGGGGGCAGTTTGTGAGATATCTTAGGAAGTCTTGAATGTTGCCAGAAGGCCTGAGGAGGAACAATTTAGCTGGCTGATAAATCGTTGTAATAAGTGACCTGACATTTCTTGAGTTTGACCGCGTTGCACAGTGAAAATTGACAAAATCCTGTTCCAACTGAAAATATTTTCTCCCGGTTATGTAGCTGGTTAATCCTTAAAAAGACCCAGATTTTCCATCCCATAGCAGAAGAGCTCAGCTGTAGCTGTGCACTCATTATTCCCAGCTGGCTGGCGTTATTATCCAGCTGTTCTCATTCGGGGCTATTGTTCTAGTTCACCTTAAACCCGTTACACTAAAAACATCTTCTGAGAAAGGCAACGACACCATTTTCTGGGCAGTTGAGGACTCCAAACCATGACGGCCAAATAGGCAGATGGAGTCAATCTGCAAAAGTCAGCTTGAAATCAGTAAGATGATATATTTCAAGTGAGAAGATGCTGAATAGTTACTTTAAAATGCCTTGGGATTACACAAAATGTACTTCCCATCCCATTCATCTGTAATAAGTCCTTGGTGCTTTCTGCATGATTGAATTTAGTTTCACATCTGCATTGTATATTGAGGTTCACCTGCACTTGCATTTTTTTCATTTAGTCCACAGGCTATTTTGGAAAGTTTTTTTAAAAATAAAACAGTTACAGCACAGAGGGCAACTGCAGCAGAGTTCCTTGGGATGTGCCTCCTGCTAGAGAGCTTTGCTTGTAAAAAGAATTGCCCTTTGGGGGAGGATGGATGAAATGCACCGTGCGAGAGGGAAGCCAGAGAAGTTTGCTGTGGGATGTCAGTGGTTTGCAATCCTGACAGCTTACCTGGGGCACAGGAGCGAACTTCAGCTGGATAGTCCTGCAATGTGTGGGTACCTGCATAAAAGAGCATTATCTGGAGGGGAAAAAATAATACCAGCTCATTCCCATGGCGACTTGGTTAGCTCCAAGATTAATGATCAATGAAGAAAATGTTAGCAAGCCAAGTAAAGAGAAAATGCATGGACCTCTTTATTTAAGTTCCTTCCAGTTCATTTGGGCAGTATATACACATTGGAGGCTGAATTTCAGGGTTTTTATTTTCCCTTTGGCTTTGCCAGACGTTGAATTGAGCCTACTGTGTTCAGGATCTCCTTTAAGGACTGAGTGCCACAGCGTAAATGAGAAGGGCTGCCATGGTGGTCTGGGCTTGGAGGGCTCGATGTCAGAGCAGCACAAGGATAATGACAAGCCTCATCTCCTCTGGAAAGGGCACGGACGGTGCCTGGCATCCCTGCAACTTCCACACCCGGCTCATGGGGCTGACTGCTCTCCTCTGAACTCGAGAGACGGGAGAACCCAGGTCACATCCCACGCTGCGTGCACAACTGCACATTCTCATTCCAAACACCTTCATGGTTTCCACACTCTCTGCTCTCTGGGATGCAAACTTGATTTCTTTAAGTTTCCCACAGCAAAGGTCAGCCCATGCTGGGAAAACCCCTGCCACCTGGGGCTGGCAGTCCCACGCTTTTCCAGTGGCACCCTCCGCTGCAAATAAATCTGTCGGTCTCTGAGGTTACTAATAATGTCAATGCTTGATTAGTATAATGAAAAAAAAAGTAGCATAAAGATATACATTTTGCCTCTAGGAATTCCTCCATCTGTTGGCAGGCCTCTCAGGGTGTGAAATTTCAAATTAAAGGTTTGCCGAGATACTTAACTGAGTTAAAGGCAAATCAAACACAGCAGCTTTAGGAAATCACAGCAACCACCCCATTGTCTGCCTTCCACAGTCGCTATTTCAAGCCTTCCGATTCTTAAGCAAAGCAGGATTCTGTGCAGTATTTTAATAGTAAGAGATTTAGAGCATCGATTGTGGGTGGGACAACTGCTCTCTTGAAGTCCGAGGGACTACGCTGCAACTTGCTGATGCCCAGCACACTCTCGTATAATGCCACGTGTGTTCAAGTACTTTTTAACCACCAGTTGCATCCCAGTTATGAAAATCACTTACAAAACTTTTTTTAAACCTTCCAGTTGATACGAGTAAATAATATTAGAGCATTTTACACATTAATGAATATAGGGGTGATATAAGTTGTCCAAGAGTGATAAAGTAATGCCTTTTCCTACGCAGCTAATGACTCATGAAATGGCATATGGATGAATTAGCAGTCACAAACATACAGGTAGGTGAGCAATTTCCTAAATGCAATATTGATTTTAAAGATTAACAACAATTTCAGAGCTTGTGTACAGCCAAGAGTTTTCACCAGATGTCCAAATACCTAACTGTGTAGCTAGAATGAAGACTTAAATAAGAATCTGAGTTGAAATAAATGTCCTATTTCCTACTCTCTAATCTTGTTTGAAGCTCTGGAACCCCCACCGTTCTCAACACTGGTTGGTAGTCAACAAGCAAATAAAGCCTATGTTGGATTAGGCGATTTTATTCCCCCCTTAGGACCTGAACATTATTTTTTTTCTTTAATGTTCAGACTGAAACACTTACTGCATAATAACAACAACCTGAGTCAGATGCAAGATGCATAACCGTGAAAAATATGTTCATTGCTTCCCATGCAGCCTGCCAGTTTAGGAAAGAGAGAGCCTGGCTTATGTTCAAGGTTTGGGGACTGTATCATAATTTTGAATGGAGCCCAGGATGCATCTGAAATGGGAAAGTCAAAGAGTCAGAGGGCTTTATAATATTAAAAGTACTACTGGAAAAATATGAAATAGACCAAAAAAAAAAATCAATCAGATGAAAGCTGTAATTAGTCCATGTGAGCTCTCTGCAAGAAGGGCCATGCTGTACTCTTGGTGTATATCGCACGGATCTGCTGCCAGCTCTGCTCACTCTGCCCGTGCTGCCTCACTCGGCAGCCCATCAGAGAGGACTGCAGAGACCAGCTGCCTTGTTCTAAAGAAATAAAACGGGCAAAATCGAGTCTATAGCCAATCCCTTCCTTTAATCTTCTCTCTTTTGAATGACAGACCCCCGACTTGGATGAGCATGTCCAAAGATGTTGGTTTGGTTTTACTTGGGAGACAGCTGACAGGAGAAAAGGCTTCGTTTCTGGGCTCTCTGGGTGTTCTGACTATTTCAGTGTCTACGTGGAGAAAATTGTCAAAAGGGGCAAAACGTAGAAAAGATAATCCATAGAGAAATTCCTGCTCCAGCATGGGCAGTGGAGTAGCCTAGAATGACAACAAGGAACAAATTCACTCCTTAGCTTTACCACTGGCAGGAGGGAATGCAGAAAGTTTCCCAAATGTTATTACCTTTTCTGCAAAGCTGTTTTGAGAGTCCCTGCCTTCCGTGGGGCCACTGAAGGAACAAAGCTCAGAGCCACAGCTCAGGGAGGTCCAACCCCACTGCAGGTATCCACATGTTCCCCAGGGACTCTTGGGTTTGATCGCTGGTTTAGCTCTGAAGATACATCGACTGATACATCTAAGACACTCTACAATTTTCTTCCTGTATGCTGCCACTTGGGGACTGCCTGAATGCCATCTAAAGCCATGAAACCGCAGCTGTGTCACCTATGCAATGGGACCGAAGCGCTCCGATGACCAGGAAACGGTTGCTCGTTTACACCAACCTGCCCGTTACATTCTCCATGGGACTGTTTGATTTGATCTCAGTTTTTCCAGCTGTGCAAATTTTTCACCGTTATGTTTCTTTTCCTCCTCGCTCTCGATGGGTTAGCAGCACTTTGACATGGTAATGCTGGCCTGTCACCAAGTTTACAAAGTGCTGCAGTCAGCAGGATGCTCCAGCAGCAACATCCTCTGCCCCCCACCAGCAGCACCACCCCAAAGCTGGATCCAGCCTTTCAATATCAGAGATATGAGGATCCTAAGACTGGACACTAGCCCAAGTTGCCTCAATAGCAGCCCAGCATGAGCCCAGATGAGCTGTCAAGCTGGCTGCTGATACTGTTTTACATTCGCGATAATATATTTTTCTAATTTAATCTTTAAAATGGAAGTGCACATTTCAGCTCGTGATTTCCAACTTATCTTCTATTTCCTTTCAGCTTTTCAATGTTTCCGAAATGCCTTATGCTACAGGCAAAACACGCTGATTATGATGGGGCCTTTCTTTTAGCAGCTGCCACTGAGCAATGTCACACATGGAGAAAATGGAAAGTCGACTCTGCCCAGTTGTGTCAAGCATTTGAAAAGAAGAGAGGAAAAAGATTGCATGGTGAAAATCAGCTGGCAACTGTTGCTGTTGCATCCTGCTTTAAGGAAGAGCACAGGAGGGGAATTTTTATGAATTTAGACATGGTGAAGCTCTACAGGGTGAGTAATCTAATAAAAATCAGCCCATCAAAAATGCATTGTATGTTAGGCACAATGATTAACAGAGCTTTGGCTTTATGGCATCAGGACAAATGCATCTGAGTACCTTCAAAAAGGAAGGGGAAGAAGCTAATTTCCATAATATGTGTGGACAATTCCTTGTTTATACCAATGTAACAAATCCCACCCTCACCACAATAGGGACAATTTTTTTTTCTAGCCCAAAGTACAAGTGGCACACTGGAGTTTCAATTCTGAAATTAAAGTGAGTACGTGTACCACCCCCCCCAGGCAATTGCAGATTGTAGCCTTCTGAAAATGCTACTGATGTGCATGTTTGCTGATCCCACCTTCATCATGAACACCCAGCCAGCCACTTGCAATTAGTATGAGAGCTGGGGGGCTTCATCGTGATGTAAAGTGTATTGTGCAGCACTGGGGGGGATGCAAGGTTTTCTGTTCAAGTGTGTCCTCTGCCCACAGACACAGAAGATACTGTACTGGTATCCAAACTGGGAAAAATGCAGCAAGACATGTAGTGACTTGTTGCCTTCAAATACCAGCTGTTCTGCAGCAGCACATCTCGTTGCCTTTTTGCTATTGGGAGACATTGCACTTTGCGAGGGCAACCTCAATTAGGAGCAGCTTCTTGTGACAGCCCAGCGAGAAGCCAGCATCTGATCAAAAATTCCCTCTTTGTCTTTGGAGAGGAAGGTTCTCCCTCTCTTTTTCAAGGTAACCTTTTCTGAACCATCAATTTGTGCTCCCACCTCCATTTCAGATAAAACGGTTTCCCCTTAGCGAGAGGCTGAGCCCCGCAGGTGAACGGCCGGGAAAAGAAGGACTCGTCAAACCCAGCAGCTGTGAGTGACTTTCTTCCTGCAACAACAATTTTGCTGCTGATAGGGGGCATTGATTTTCAATGGATTCACTACCCTCAACCTATTTGGGAGTGGGGAGCTGGAATGTCTCAGTCTAATTACGTGGCCAGAGGTTTGACATTTCTCTGCTGCGAAAGAAGGGGCAGGCAATATCACGGAAGAAAAAGTTGCCGGAGAAAGCCAAGCCAGCGAGAAACTCTAAACACAGGTTCTCCTTGGGGCTGCACGCTCAAGCTGGGCATGGTGATGGGTCACCATGCAGACCCAGATGGCACCGAGCCATGGGCAGGGGCTGCTGGCTCTGCAGTGGCCAGGCGGGCTGGAGCCAGGCTGGCACCCCTGCAAATGGAGCCTGGCGAGCCCTGCTCCGCTGAATCGGTGGCTTTCCATCCTGCTCCTGTTCTCCACAAGGGCATCCACCACCTGGCACAGCCGGGACGCAGCTGCTCTCTGCAGTCACATCTCTGTCTCTTGGCCACCGCTCTCCCAGAGCCACGGCAGCCCTGCCTCTTTGGTCCTTTGAGCCCAGAAACGCTGCTGCCTCCAAGCCAAGAGCACCAAGAAGCAATTTCCAACCCAGCACAGCTGCGCTCTTCGCCCATGTGCCATGTTTTGGAGGAGCAAGAGGCAGCGTGTACTCCAAAAGCATTACATTGCACAGTTTTTTGTTTTCTTTTTTTTTTCCTGTTGTTTCACAACAGCTCAGACATTTCCAGTTGGAGGATTAGGAAAAAGCTTTCCCCAAAGCGCTGGCAGGAGGATGGATCCTGCAGGATGGTGTCTACCAGGGCATCAGACCGGGAATTGGTGGGAGTCAAACCTGGGGGACCCCATCTCCTCTCCCTTGCTTTCACCACTGTGGGAGCTGAAGTTCAAATCTGTGCCGTGCACTTTGCAAATGTGAGGGATTAATTCAGTCCCTCGCAGTATTCCTGCCTTCCCGAGTACACAGAGTGAGCGTGGCTCTCATTTAGTGCTCACGCTCTGCGAAGAGGTTTTCACGCTCGCTGCGGGAAGCGGGGATTGTTTTTATTCAGAGCAAGAAAGAAAGGCGCATCTGATGTAGAGCTGACAAAAGATGCGATGAAGATGTAGTGCTGGGGAGGGAGGGGATGGAGCGGCACTCGTAGCGTGGCTTTCAATTAGATGCTCTGTTTTGTTCGCAGGGGTGGGGAGACATTTTAATCTAAACTGGTTTGTAGGCAGACAGTGATTGCGTGGTACCGCTGTCGCTGCGCGAGGATGGTCATATCTCTGCACGAAAGTGAAAGAGAGAGGTACTTTCAAACACACGTTCAATAATGAAAGCAGCCACACATGCCTATTAACGGCTGGCGGAGCGCCGTCGCGTCCGCTTTCCTGACAGATAGCTGCTCTTTCAACTTCACAATACGGGAGATGTTCATCGTGTGCGTGGCTCAGCCATTCCCCCGGACTCCTCTTACATTAGCAATATCCGGGTCTGAGGCTTGTTTGCCATTAGCAGGTAGTTCTCAGAGATTTCGAGCAGATTTGGCCTAGAGGGTAGGCTCTGAGAGTCTGTTCCTACAAACATGGTGGAAATCCTAATAGCATGTTCCCACATAGACTTCATGTCTATTCTGAGTTGCCAAAGACAGCTCTCAAGACCTGCAAATGTATGCCTTACACATTGCTATTCACAGTTTCTTTAATATGGTACTTCTTTGGATTAAATTTCCACCACGGGATGTCCATGGACACTGTGGTTGAGCGGTTTGTTGGGACATACCATGGGCTTTGCCACCCACATCACTTCAGCGGTGCATCTCCTGCCGGATCACAGGAGTCTAACAAAGCAATTTATCCCCACCAGCTGCCAGGAGGAAAAGCTCAAAGATGAGGAACTGTTAAAAGCAGCTATTTGGGCAGGGTCCAGAGCTCCAGCCCAGCAGAAGAGAAGGTTGGGCAGCTGCTGGATGGAGCTGGAAGAGTTGGTGGGGTGAGAGGCACCGGACAGTGGCTGTCCAGCAAAACCAAAGCCCACTTCCAGCCTCTGCACCCAAGACCGTGCCGGTGTCAGGGCAGCGCTGTGTGCCTGCTGCTGCCTGAGATTTCCTTCTTTTTCTGGAGAAAAAGCTGTGCCTTGAAGGAAGTCACTTCAGCTCTCACTTTAGGCCTTCTTGGGTGATGGGAATAGTCCAGCTGTGTTATGCAAAATATGGAAATGCCAAGAACCTCATCACCTCCAATGATGAAAAGCAACTGAAATTGTACAAAAGTTCCAGAATTTGCAAGTGTTGTCCAAAGGTACCCTGGTATGTTTTACAATCCTCTGTGCTTCCTCACAAGATAAATTCTAGCACTAATTCACCCTCTGAAATTAACTTGTCCTTAATTTCTCTTTGCTTCGGGCTCCCGGCTGTAAAAGGTTATACATTAGGAACTGTGATCATAAGGATAACTCAGGATTTATATTCATGATTTAGGGGAGGTTGGGGAACCTCCATCTCTGAGGGGCTCAGGATCAGAGGGTCTAATGAGGAAGGTTTTTGGCATTGCTGATCCTGCCCTGGTGCACAGGGGTGGAGGAGTCATCTTAAATTCGCCTTCTACCCTCTTCTCTCACCAGCCAAGCATGCACCAGCCTGAGAGGGGACTTCCCAGGAACAGGTAACAGGTGTTTAAAGAGCACCAGGAGATCCTCAGTAAAGAGAATATGTCCCAGGAACATTTGGATATATATATACAGGAACAGGTAACAGGTGTTTAAAGAGCACCAGGAGATCCTCAGTAAAGAGAATATGTCCCAGGAACTGTTATATTTGGATATATATATATATCTGTTATATCCTGTTCTTGGATTTGACCTTCTGCACATCATTGGAGCTTGTTCTTTCCTTACAAAGAGCAGAGGAAAAGGCAGAGAGAGCAGCAGCAGGTGAGGGAGCAGAACTGGATCTGTCGAGAGGCAGATGCTCCTCCAGCAGAGCCCGCTGCTTCTTGTACCCAACATTTATATCTGCTTCACCTTGCCAATGCCTACAGTGATTTGTCTCTTCCCAAAGTTGCTCAGACGAATTATACCTTAGAAGAAAGCCCTTCCCCCTGTTTACCGTGGAGGGAGGATAGCCAAGGGCTCTGTGGCAGAGCACTGGAAGATGCACTAAGTCAGGCAGGATGAGTCCCTGCTGCCTGGTTCTGCCTGGGAACACTCTGCCTGTATGGCAAGTTCCAAGGAGTAAAATTAGGTTTTCACAAGGCATAGCCTCGTGGCAAAAAACCATGTAACTCTAAGTATGCACAAACGGGTTTGGAGCAGCAGAACCCATAAAAACTAGTTCCCAGTGTCATGCTGTCTTGAAATGGAGCCCCGGCATGAATTTTCTGGTGCCTAACGAGAGCTAAACCAACACTGCAATGGGTTTGCCAGCAAGCTGGTATAAAATCAGTAGAAACTAAATACCTCTAAGACTGTGCCCCCCCAGCCAAATTTGAGAAAGTCAGCCCCTAGGTTCAAAATGTTCACACGTACACAAAGCACAGGAGCGTTGGTTTGATTTCTGGTAAAACCAAACTGAACCATGACTCTGATTCCGTGCAAGTCGATCACATCTTTGTGCCCAGGATTTTCCTCAGAGCAAATCTGAAATTATTTCTTTCCACAATAAGGAGACATTGCCAGCTGAGCTCTTTGAAAATGCAAACACTCCCCCATCATGCTTTAGTTTCCCATTATCTTGATTGCTCATAAACCTATTGCCTTAATTTTAATAAGATTTCATAGAGTTCAGTATAAATACCTTCTATCCATCACCCTATTAGAAGAAAGAGAAACAATAATAACTTAATTATCTCTTACGTAGAAACTAATTATAATTCCCTGGATTCATAATCAATACTTTAAAACTGTTCTATCTCAGAGAACAGTTTGTCAATATTTTATCTACTGTTAATAATTCATGGGTTTATTACATAATCAAACAGGAATCTAGCTGCAGAAGGCCTCAGCACTGGGGGAAGCAACACAGGAGAAAATGAAGTGCAAGAATGCAAAACCTCAAGGTATTAAGTGAGGGGGAGATCGACAGCTGCCCATCCACACATTGCCCCACCAACCTGCTCTCCTCCTCTGATCTGCAGGGGTAAGGCTGTGTTGAAAAGACAGAAGAGCTGGTTAGAGGAAATAAATGTGCCAAAAATCTACATGGAAAGAATCAGAAGGCAGAATGACATTTTTCCAGCATGATGTCAAAATTTAGTATTTCCCTTGGGAATGTGCATTTGGGAGTGGAGGAGAGAAGGGATAAGGACTGTCCCATTGGAGAGGCAGCAAGCATTGTATGGGCTGTATCAACAGCTCTGTCCTAAAAATGCAAGGAGGCAAGGTTACTATGTCCCTTCTTTCATTAGTCAAACACTTGTCCAACACTCATCTCTGGTCACCGCAGTGCCACAGCTGTCAACTCCATTGTCCATACGCCTGAACCCCAGTCACCCAGGATGACGCAGTTTGTGAGTAACCCCTGCAGTGATCGTCTCAGGAGATACAGAAACTGATGGAAGCACAATCCCTGTGATGTGAAAAAAAAGTGAAAGATGATTTATCATGACCTAATTGGCATTTGAAAGAGCTCATCAACACCTCCTGAAGAGGCAAGAACCCGAGGGAAACGTAGGAAAGAGTTCTCCTCAGGTCTGCTTGACATTTGTTGTCCCATGCGTGGGAAACCACTTTTGCTGAATAGAAGATGTTACAGTCATGAGGACTTGGAAGCAAAGTGGGGAAACTGTTGGCTGTGATGCTCAGCAATTAGGGACAGCTGCCTCTGCTAGTGTGCTAGCACGTGTGTTGTAAGAGAACATTGAGCCCAGAGCAGAGAAGCAGTTCTTCTGGATCCTGCACAGAGAAGTGATAAAAAATGACTCCTGCCTCCAACAGCGTAGAGTCTAAGCAGGTGCAGCAGTGAAATCAAGGCTTAGCATCGTGTCCTTACCAAAGAGAAACCCAGCGGAGAAGTAGCAAGAGCTTTCGTTGGCACAGGGAGTGTGCAACTCTCATCTTCTAAGTGCTGCCGTGGTGTCTTGCAGACAAAACCATCCTCTCTGTCAGTTTGTTTTACTCTAATGAGTGCAGAACAGGAGTGCTCTCAATTTTTTCTCTCTCTCAGCATTTGTATTGCACTTCATTAGGAGCAGGTTTAGTATGTCTGTAGTACAGTCCTGGACAGAGTAGTTCTCACTGAAAACTTGTCATTTTTTTTTAATTACATTATTCTTTTTCTATCATTATCAACTTTTTATAAGCATCTATAAAATAGGTGCAGGACAGTAAAAGTCTTCAGAGTAAGTAAATGGACATTGTGCTAAACGAGTTATGTCTGTGATGCTATTATCTCTAAATCAGCATAGATTATTCAGGCTAGGGGCTTTTAGAATCATAAGTGGCTGAGATCATTTCTCAGTTCATCATCCTATTACCCGTAATGAGAAAATACTTCTAAATATGAAGATTACTCTTCCAAAAAGATCCCCTGTGAACAATTCCCCAGGCACTAACAATATTTATTAACTCTTTTCTTTCTGCATGGAGGGGACTGAGAGAAACTCGAAGTCCTCAAGGATTACACTGAAACATTCAGCAACTCTGAATCTGCTATTGCTCTCCTGGGACCTCTTTGGCTCTGCACTCCCGTCTCTAACAGCATTTTCTTCGTTTCCACCTCTGCAGCTGCTTTTCTGCAGTATGTAAATTCAGCTGCTGATGCTGAACCTGGAATGTGATAAAGCCTTTTAAAACTCCATTTCATTATTTTTGAGTGGTTCTGTTTATGCTGGTTTTAAGTTTCCATTTCATCAAGCATCAGTTTTACTGTTTCTCCAGCCAATGATTTCTACTTGACAAAACGACAGGACCCTTCCCTGCCCAAAGGGGGGATGACCCTCAGCATATGTATGATGAAGCTTCCCTGTCATTCGTTTATTTTTTCACACCACCATTGGCTCATTTCCTTACTGTATGGGTAGAATTACTGGTTTTATTTATTGGGATACTCATTTCTAAGAACCCATTTAATGCACAGTTTCATGAGGCAGTTTTCATGGAATATAAACTTCATATTCCAGCTCTCGAGTAGAGGATTCCTTTTACCATCCACTGAGTAATACACAGCTCTGTAAAAAAAAAAAAAAAAAACACAACTTATTTTTCTGCTGGGCAAGGTGAGATTTCAACATATCACATCTGTGAGCTAATCCCATCTGAGGAACGCTGCTGCTCTTGCTGAGTTTGGTCCCGTTGTATTTCCAGGGCAGAAGTTCAGACCAGTGATTAAAGAGCTGATGGGGTGTCAAAAGCCTCTGTACAGTCCTCCTGCCTGTCCCGTGCAACACCACTTTACACCAGCTCCTGCTAACTGCATTACAGAATTCCCCTATAATGCCCATTTACTCAGGTAGTAAAAATCAAAACAGCTACAATCAGGTCAATGTCTGGCTTAACCATGAATGATTGGGCACGGCAGAGGAGGCTTCACAAAATCTTATGCACTGTACATATGGTCTCCTGCAGGTTCTTTATTGTAAAAATTACCATGCTCAGGGTTGCCAGATTAGTGCTGTATTTCATTTGTGTAAAACCATGCTTCTGTACATCACATGTATGAGATCTTTTCCTTTTACAACAGAGGATGAAGCGAATGCAAATGTGGTTTTTTGCTCTAGGTTAACTAGTACATTTTCCATGCTATACAAAGAGCAACTGCTCCTTCCAAATCCTGCCCTGCTTTGCTATTGTTTTCTTATTCTCTTTTCATGAAAAACGACCTGCACTGGTCTGATTATTTACTGTAATTTGTGTGGTGGGTAGGGGTTTTTTCAGAGATCTCCATCTGCAAACAGCACATGATGTTTGCCAACGTTTTATTTCAGAATTGTTTGAATGGCTTTATGGGCAAACGCCAGCCTAGTTGTTATCAAGCAGCTCTTTTGTGGCAGTTTATGACACTTTTTTTTGTATCATCACAAAAGTTGAAAGAGTCTTTTGTTAACACCGTGTCACACCAGAAGCCTGAGGTTTACTTGCTGTAATCATTTACTCGTATAAAACTTGGGTAGCGAGAATTTACAGAAAAAAGGAATGCTGAGACCTAGTGTGAAGGGTGAATTATCTTACAATTGCTTCCTGCATGATCTTTCATCCACAGAATTTCGTGTTGGCTGCTGGCAGAGACAATGTACTGGATTAGAAGGACCCCACATCCAAGCCAACATGATCCACGTTCATAAAAAATACATACCAGCTCTTTGTACAGTCTTTCATCATGAGATAATTTTCCACTATATATACAGATAGCTCTATAATTACAGCTAGAGTATGCTGTAACATGTCAAAATTTAGAAAAACATGCTGAAACTATCAGAGTCTCCCAGAAGATCTGTTCCCCCATCATTTTGCACACACATGTATGTGCCATGATGAGAGGTTTATACATTATGAAATACAGCTTTAAATTAAATCAGGGGGTTTTAACACATCTGTTTGACTTTATGCTATCTTGTTACACTGAGTCTTTGAAGTTCTGTGTAATACTACCCCTGTTTTCTTTGCTTAGGCAGGGATGGATAAAGCAACAGGGCCACACATCTCGGCTTCCCTGGCACAGGGGCAGAGCCCAAGCCATGCTCACCATGCCCTAGGTGCTATCATTAACCACACCCACTCTGCATTAGTCACAACAGCTAACGAAATAAAGCTGTGCCACGATGCTATGCTCTTTCAAATAGCTAATGCCATGGCCTGTGCCTCAGGCCCCATGGATTTGAGCAGTGGAAAGCCCTTGGTGAGCCCCACAGCTTTTGGCCAAGCTGCTCTCCTTTGCAGAGCCTTTAAAAACTGGTCTTGGTGCTGAGCTTTGCCCCAGTGATGTGCAGTTGCAGTGCAGAGGGCAGCAGGTCAGAGGCATGGGGTGTTTGGGGGAAAATGTGCAACCAGGTGAGATCCAGGACAAATCCTGGAGCTTTGCTCAGCACCAACTTGGTCCTTGCAGGGAGGTGTCTGACCGGTGAGTTTACCAGCCGGGGCTCTGGAGGGGCTTGGGGAGAGTGCCAGGTAAGACCTGAAGCAAATTCTGCCATTGCATGAACATTATTTTGGTGAATATAGTATATTGCATAGGATACCAGGGCTTGGTATGTAGTTCTTGTGTAAAAAAAAAAAAGCATCTTCCTAAATAGTAAAAGTCCACTCTTTTGATACTGCACAGGCAGATTAGATGGTAGTTATCATAGAAGAGATCACTGGGTGGGACTGAACAGGTTATACTCCTGTTACATCCCTTCAAAGCATCATCTAAAAACACGTTAACCTAATCTTGTGGTTATTTTTTTTTCTGAACCACATTAGTGTTGGTTTCTGAATTTAATGCAACATATAAATCAGCCAATTTCAGCTGCATTTAAGAGGCTGCACTATTTTAGTTTTCCTGTGTCTTGAAACCCCCCATAAAGCACACTAATGTTTCTTAAAAAAAATTTAAAAAATAGTCTGTTTTCCAGGAGAAAGGTGTTTGTTTGTTTTTTTTTTTAATTTCAGGCTGACTTGTTTAATGATGATTACCCAGACATTTAAAATAAAGTTTTTCAGGAAAGATGTCTTAATCCTAAAGAAGATTTTAAATTTTTTTTCATTGTTTAAGATTCAGTTCAAGAAAATCAAGACTGCTTTCCAGCACAAACTGGCTCTGAACATGTGCTGTCAAAGTCTATACTTGCCATTCTTTCAGTAGGAGTTGCTGTTTTAGAAATGTTTATGTATTATCAAAATTAGGTTCCAAAATGAGCTGCAGTACCTATAAAAAAATGGGGATAATACCATTTTAGTGAAACTAATTGGAAACTTGTTTTTGACTAAAGTAGTTATTATTTCCATTATGACAAGCTGGAAGCAGATGAAATTCACCTTTATCTTCCCCAGCCTGGTGTCTCACACTATTTATTCAAACTGAAATTAAAACCTGACAAAGTCCCAGGGAGGCATTTTGCACCAGTTAAAGATTATTCTTCTGGAAAAGAACTTTTGTTCAACAATTTCATTGTGTTGTTACAAATGTATGTATCATAAAGGGTGACACGTGAATCAAAAGCTATCTCTTCTTACATATGTTGCCCAATAAATAAAAGGCTTAAGATTCTACTTTTCCCAGGAAACTAAAGTTTTGAGGAAAAAATGACCATCACCCTTCATATAGTGGAGAGGGTGTATTACAGCACAAGGAGAAGCAATGTGGGGAAACAGATGCTCTGCAAGCTCTCAGCACCAGCTGAACCCTTGCTACAAGGGCGAAGTCCAGCCAAGCCCATGCAAGAAAAGAAGAGCAGAAAACTCTGGTTGCTTTATGATGTTTTTATTCTGCCGTGCCAACCTGTAGCTCTGTGCCTGGCACTCAGGGAAAACCAGAGCATCCCCCTTAGCTTTGCACAGGGGGGAAATGTTGAGCCTGCACATTGCATGGTTAAAACCAGCACAAATATGGTTGTAATACCTGCTAAGGGTTACACAAAGTAAGTGTTTAAATTCTTGGGTGAATTTAAAGCTTTGAGTCCCGTTCCCCCTGTGAGAAGCGGCCAGCCTTCGGCCAATACAAAGTAAAGGGAATCAGCTGCGTGCAGAGCAGGGTGCTGGGCAAGCATCGCTTGTGTATGAAAGCAATGGGGTGAAAAATTGTTTCCTGCTCTAATAACCAAAGGATATTAAGAGGGGTAGGTTCACGGGGGTGTGGGCTACTTTTCATATTTAGCAGAAATTTTCCAGAAGTGTAAAATGATAATTGCGGGAGGAAATGGCGGTTAATAATTTTCCCTGTTAATAAAAATGCACAAAAGTTAATTGCGGTTTGGCAGTCTGAGATATACAAATTAGGAGAGTTTAATTCTGCTAATCCTCACGTTAAGTTGCAGGATATTGAATATAAATATGATTGTCTCACAAAGGGATGAATTCTGCCTCCACTGAAGCTGGTCGGAGCTTTGCCATTGACTTCAGAAGGATCTGGGTTTGGTCCCAGGTGCCTGCATTAGCTGGGCACGGATGAGTGAACTGGCTCAGAGAAAGGGAGAGCAACAGGAATTTTCTCTCAGAATATGGGCCAAAAATTCCTCTGAGATTCTGAAAAACTTTGGAAAACTTCCCCAGCCCCACTATTCACTTCATGTAGCTATTTTTGGCTACTCACACGCCCTGTGGGAGAGGTTGAGTTTTCTGTAGTTTTCCCACTTCATTGTCTGACTGATTAAATAACCAATGCCAAAAATCCCTAAAAAAATCAAAGGCTGTAATACAAACAGCTGTTTCACATTCAACAGCCTGTCTGCTTTACCAACCTCTCCTCCCTTCACTGGGTGGCTGTTGCCACCACTTGTTGTCTTGTACCTTTACCAACCTCTCCTCCCTTCACTGGGTGCTGTTGCCACCACTTGTGGTCTTATACATCTCATTGGGGACCATGTAAGATTTTAGCCCCTTCCTCCTGTGAGTAAGCCTAGGGAGATCAGAAGAAAGCCCAGAAAACCTGCTGCAAGAGGCTGGATATCCTGCATTGATGTAGGTGAAAATTTTGCTGTTGGCTTCAGAGGATGTAGGATGAGGGTACGCATTGTGGTGGAGGAAGGCTGCAGTTTGGACCTCTGCCTCTGAGCTAGGGTGTGGTTTGGGGCCACTGTCGTTGAACACATCTAAAATGAGGGTAAAGCTATTTATCCGTCTTTGTAAAGTATCTGCATACCTGTAGAGCTGAGAAGCATAATTTAAGGTTGATCAAGTGAGCAGGAATTAATCTCTTACGGTGCAATGTATTTGGGACAAGCACCTTGCCATCATTTAATTTGCATTTGTGTGTGCAAACGACATGAGATAAACAGTACAAAGATCAGTGCAATCAGAAATGGATATTGCTTGAAAATTCTAATTTGGCTTGAAATATTGCAAGAAAATCAATCCAGGATCTCTACAGAACAGAATAAGAATGTAAACCATTGAACACATCTGATGTGAGCCAAACCTCCTCATCCTGAGGTCAGTTATCACTGACATCTCAGCTATTATTCATCAGTTTAGGAGGAAAAGCTGAACCCAGATCATCTGCAAAACCTGTATGGTATTTCCAAACATTTCTCTTGCCTTCCTGGTGATGATTATTATATGCTGCTTTAATTAAACAGATTAATTTACATCTCCCATCATGAGAGAGATTTGTCTCTCTGGATTGCCTCCCTCAGCCACCGCTCATAGCTGTGAGGCTGCAGCAGCGTTTTCTCCTTGGACCTTCAAAAATGCACAAGCAGAGGTGCTCTGCAATTCCAAATGAAATCATTTTGATGTCACAAGAAATATCATTAAAACGACCACAGTCTTTTAATAAGCTCCTTCTTGGGAGAATAGATTTTCAGCCTCTTCGCATCAGCGCTCGGCAGAGAAACTAAAGCAAAGCTTTGTGCTGGTGTCCCCATTACAAAATCAGTTTCTCGATGGTTTATAATTACAACATGCCTATAAAAATTTACTTTAGTCTGAAACCCAGGATATAGTTTCTCAGATGGGGTGGAAATATTGCTGGCTGAACTCGATTTAAATCAATTTTGAGTTTCAAGAATCCAAAAATAATAAGGTTTGTGGGTTTTATATGCTTTTTCTGTGGTTCTATAACTCAGAAACAAATCACTTTGCAGAATAAAGTGTCATGTTTGTTTATAAAGCAGAGCAGGAGAAAAAATATCACAGATAAAAGTTCAGGCTTTTTATAGTGACTACTGAAAATTCTAAGAAAATAATTTTCTCATAGAATTTCCCTATAGTGTCCTCATGCACAAGCCTTGCCCTGAGCAGATCTGAAAATACATATTGCAGGAACTTGGCAGTGTTGTGATACTTGGAGAACTGCAGAGCTTTTTTTAAGCAGCTGGAGAAATAATGGATGGTAGTTCTTACATCAATTTTTGTTCATTGCGGCTGTTTCAATGAAGATTAGTCTGCTCTGTCCCCATAGCCAGGGCAGAAGAGTCATCAATGGGCAACGATGCAAAAAGCCACGTTGCTGAGACCCCTGTCACTGTCCTCGTATTTACACCATGCTGGTGGCTACTCACAGGACAGAGATGTATTCAGTCAAAACTCTGAAAGTGCAACAGGCATTTTCCCATTTTCCTCATTTCCACATTATGGCAGTGGGAAGGAAGACAGAATGTGCCCTTATAAAGGTTGCTAATAAAAACATCAATAACTGGACTGCACACAACCGAGACTTCCCATTTATATTGGTGTTGCCAAATGTCTCGCAATATTTAGCCTTTGGCTTTTATCAATAAAGAAAATAATGCTGCTGCTAAACTGAAATATTGATGACACAAGCAAAGCCCAGCACACATAGACAGGAAAAAAAAGTCAGAAAAAAACCCTTATAAATCTCAGTGCAATATTTTTAATTTTGTTTGGAATTCACAATCAAGTCACTTTTATCCAATTAAGCATTACTCAGTCTGTCTTTGTCAGCTCTTCCCTATTAGACAAAATGTTCCATTTCTCAATATTCTGCTTCTGTATCAAATTGACAGGGTCATTTTTCACATGGCACGCTGGGACTAAGGTGATATTAAACCATTTTGCATACAACAATGAAAAACCTGCTGCAACAAAAACCTAGCTGTTTTGTTGTGTTGGTGGCATTAAGGATGCCCCTCCCAGCTATTTGGGTGAGTTCCTGAATACCCACAGTTTTGCTAGTGGGTTTTATGACTTCAGTTAAATTATTAACATTATGAGTTCTTTAAAGTCAGTCTATGTAAGGAGAATTACCTCTTTTTGAGTGTGTTATTTCCACCTTGCAATGTATCAGGTATTTCACTCTCACAAAATGATTGACTAAATGATAAAAAAAACCTCAAAGCTTGTCAAGGAACGTGGTTATAAATGCATTTTGTTCTTCCTTCAACTTCAAGCTTTTAGTATCACCGATTAAGATCCCATACGTAAAGATATACATTGAGTACGTCTATGGGTATAAGAGGAAGCAAATCTGTTTTCCACAACTGGCTGAAATCCAAATGTATTCCTAAATCCTAAAGAAATTCTGCCGGTGAGTCATCCTGGTAGTGCAGTGTGGGAGTGTGTAACTGCCTGGGAAGGGGTAGGCTCTAAAGAGGACGATATAGTGCTACGTAGAGAGACTTGGTAATGAACTTGATTATGATGGCTTACACCAACATAATGGTCATCCAGGACTTTAAAAAGCTTTGTTTCCATAGAAGTCTTGACAATCCTAGAGGAGATGTTGGATGTAAGACAGATGTTTGGGTAGCATTGTCTCAGCTTTCTGGTTTTGCATGGTGTTTGGTTTCCTAACTCGCCCTGCAGCTCGGTTCAGTTATGGCTCCAGGAAGAGGTGCTCTCTGGTGCTAAAAGCCATTAGAGAGCAGAGTTTACTCTAAATTTGGACTTAACCATCAAGGCTCAACCATGCAACTATGATTTCTTCAACCATCCAGAGAAAAAGATGGGAGCAATGTCACAAAACTGGTCACTTGGTATAGTCCCATGCCATGATGCAGCCCCTAATCCATGAAATGTCACTGTTCACCTACCAGCCCTTTTCTCTTCCATTTTTTCTTTTTAAATGTCATAGAAAGCTAAACAGACTGATTTTTCTGAGTGAGCTTTTAAAAATACATTTTTCTTCCATAACAGGAAATTCCTCACGATCGCTTCTGTGCTTCCTTTCTTCTACAGTTTACTTGGCAAAGCAAAATAGTCACCTGTATTTGAAACAGGGCTATGCAATGGCCCATTGCAGGAGAATTCAGGAATAAAATTTAAAAAACATCTCGCGAGAAGGGTAAACAGATAACAGATACACTTCCCAAATGAGGAAAAGAGAGATTCTCACAGAGTTTTTTCCCAGGGCAGTTCTAAGCCAGTAGCTTTTCCCATTGTTCTATGTTATTACTCCATTGCTTTTATCCTCATTTTAGACCCTGCAGTTTCCTAGCTGCTATTGCAAAAGGTCAGGGAGGTTCATCGGTTCATCTTTTTTCTGTTGTATAAGACTTGCAGTCAGGGTTTTTTGTCCTTTCTCATCCTCATATAGCTTTGTAATGAAACGCTAACTTGGAACCCATAAATCCAGTTACTTTCAAAAAGGTTTCAGATAGGCATCAGGACTTTAAGGGACATATTAAAAAATAAATGGGTTTTTTTTCTGGGTTTGTCCAGGAGCAACCAGGATTCATAAAACTTTACGTTAAATATCAGCCTCACTTTTCACAATATTGCAGTGATGAAGAACTAGCTCGAAATTGATTTATTGATCCCTAAAAAGACAGATATATAAGGTTATTAAAGTTAACACTTCAATATGTGCAAAATCTTATTTGAGCTTGTTAACACTCGTGTGTTGCTTAACAGTGGCTATAAAAAGGACAAGGCAGACACCTCCCTCCTGAAACAACTGCTCATGGAGAAGAATTCAGCATTGTGCCTTTTCTGATAAGTGTCCACATCTAGGCTGGAGTCACCAAGAAGTGTCAGTTGATGTTTAGTTCCTTCAAAAATTAAGCCATATGCTTAGCCCATGCTCCAAAACTTGTACTTGGTTTTTTTCCCACTTTGGTGTCTATAGTTGTACCAGGGTCTTACATAGATATCTGAATTATTTGGTAAATTCCTTTTCCTATGCAGTTATTTGCAAGAAGAAGTGAATGTTCACTGTGTTTGAAAATTGGCCATGATTGAAAGTGTGGATTTAAGGACTGTGCAGCTATACATACTCAGAGAAAAGTGTTTCTTCCTTTTTTCTTCAGATGTAAAAACGAAATAATTTTTCAGTCAAAAAGCAAGGTTCTTGTGGTCCTTCATTTTGAATCCATTAGAATTTTCAGTGATGTATTCACATGCAGAGTTTCTGTCGCAGTGGGTTTGCATTTGTCACATCACCTCCATTTTTCTAATGAGTTGCTAATGAGAGGTCAATTACTTATGGAAATTAGAAAAACATTCATTGAGGAACTGTACTGAGGTAAAGTGTGCCACCTCATAATGTTATGATATAAATCATTACAGCTTTAATGAACAATTTAATCTTTTTTCATGTTACAGCTTATTTCCCACCCTATAAAATGGCCTCAAGATCATTCCGAAATGAACACAAGCAACTCCCCTCAAAATCTTTTCATATTGTGTTTACTAATAATGGCAGAAGAATAATTTTTGCTTTTGTCATTAGAAGTTTGGTCATGCATCAACATCTTGCTGCAAAATCTTCAGCTGATTAAAACAAAGGTGTTAAGAACACCAGGTTTGCCATGCTGAATCAGAGCACCCATCCGTCATCCACCCCGGCCCCGTTTCCAGCAGTCACCTTGCGTTTGGCATTATGGGGGGGGAATGGAAATCCCATAAAGCACCTGGCCAGCTGGATTGTATCCAAACTGGTCCTTGCCAAAGGTCCTCCTGACCCCTCTTTTGAGTAACTGGGACCAGCAGCACTGCCAGAAAACAGCCAGAGCCTGCAGCACTTCATCCCAACCCCCAGTGCTGGTGAACTCTACCCCTGTCTTTTTAGCAAAAGACCTTCAGGAATTGGTGGCAGGTAAGAAGTTTAAATGTTTGTTTTGCCATTTGCCCTCTTCCTAGGCACATATTTTGCACTTTTTAAAGGTTTTGAATGAATGGTATAGCAACAGAGGAAAAGAGGCAAAGAGAATTCAGGGGAGCAAGATGGATAGTGGGTTAGTTGCAGAATCACACAATTAAATTTGGAGGCCAGGGATATAATTCACTGCTGAAATTCAGCTTTGCGCTGTCGTAAGTTATTATTTCAGAGCAGAAGCTGAAATGGCCAGAGAGGGGGAAGTGTACAAGCAGAAGTATAATTGGACTTCAGTATTTCATATTGATACCCTGAGACTTCCACTGCTAAGCACTGTTTCAGAGTCCAACCAGGGTAACACCGCCGTGAACAAACGTAAGATCTCCCGTATTCAGACCATTAGATTATTCCATTTCCCCTGCAGGCGCTGTAAATCAAAAGCAAAAGACACCCTGTTATGTGCTACGAGACAGTTTTGTTGGCCTTTCTTTCCAAACACATTCTGAACACACATGTTTTTTATGTGAGTCTCATTCACTTCAGCTTTACTGTCTCGCATACAGATTTAAACTCGGGGGAGAGAAGGAAAGAAAAAAAAAAATCTGGCCTTGAAACCAAGCAGCTATCCTCAGAGAAGGAATGTGGCAGCTGGTTAAATAAAAAAATTAATGTATCACACGGATATGACTTTCTTGGTTTCTAAAGAATTACAAGGACTTTGTGCCTTTGAACCATGTCCAGTCTGGATTGAGGTGAGCATCTTGCAGTTATTTGACTTGGGTGTGCTCAGAGCCCATCATTTTGGTGCAAAGAAATCCACTGTGCATATTAAAGGTAAATCAGTTGGTCCAAAGCACAGTTCTGCCACTTAATATCACCTTGGGTAGCACTCATATTTATGTCTCTAACTCCCCCATCCTTCCCTTCTCCTTGGAAAGATAAACATGTTAACAGCAACGAGGTGTCCGACTACTAATCGAAAGCAATATAATACTGCACAGATCAGCTCCACAATGGAATAAAGCAGCAGTGTGTGTGAACCTAAGTACCATCTCCTCATATCACAGCCTCTACATTGTTTTCAGGGACATTTTTGTCAGGCAGTGATGAAAGGCTGAGAACAAAGTGAGTAAAATTTCTTTTTACTGCTTAAAAATTCTCAGCTGGTTTGCTATATCAAAAAGCTGTCTCTTTAAACAAATCACACGGTTAAAAATGCCAAGTTATAATTCAGCAACTAACTCAGAAAATGACAATTTAATCAATCAGAACCAACTCTCCTGAAAAAAGAAGGGAAAAAAAAAAAAAAAAGAAAAAATCTTCAAGCTTTCATGCAATGTGAGTGCTTGAAACTATAAAAAGGTTCAATCACTGTAGAACAAGCCTGCAGCATCAATGTTTATTAAAGTCAGGGGAGCCATTTATTGACCTGGGAAATAGCAAAGCACCAGCAGCACTGCTGGATTGCATTTTTATAGTTAACAAACGGAAGGTGGTATTTTCCTTTTCTCTTTTAATTGTGATTCCATCAAATCCCCCAAAGTTCAAAGCCTCTCGATTTTTAAAGGAAAGCAAAGAGAAGGACGCTCCACTTTAGTCATTCTCTCTGCTCTGACTCCTAGTGCTGGGATACATCAAATCATCGCAACACAGGATCAAATTTTTAGGCTTATCCGTATGCCAGCAGAATGACAGATCGGTGTGTGTTCCCTCTCCACTTTAGGTGATGGCAGAAGACAGGGAGCTACCATTATGAAGCTGCTTCTTTCTGTAATCAAAAAGGAATTATTCTATTTATTCACATAAAGGTCACCCTGCCACCGGGACAGCCAAAAGCACTCAGAATGAATTGTCTTCTCCCACACTGACAACAGGCACTTCCTCCAGACAAAGACATGTCTTGGTTGTTCTGGAGGTTTTGTAACTCTGGTTCCCTACAAGAACATTTTTAAGGCGCACCTTTTCACACTGCATAAATTGTGAACCACATATGGCTATTAGAAGAAAAGCATCAGCACTGTGAACTGTGCTTACACATCTCTGTTACCCACATTGTAGGAGTTTGGCTTCTGCCTCATTCTTTCCATATCATCCCCAACCACGGGAAGCCTTGAGGTCAACCGAGGAACACAGAGCAGGGTTTTAAAACACTCTGCGTGTGTCAGCTGCCACCTAAACCAGCGCCAGGGCCAGTAAAGGGGACTTCAAAAGCCAAGAGGATGAGTCAGTGCAGCCTGAGCTGACATGCCGAAAGCTGTAGCTAACCCACATCTCCGAGGATCAGGTACAAAGCGGGCTGAGAACGCACGGGGGCCAGCGGGTTAGACATGCATGCATCAAAGGGGAATGAATATTATAACAAATCCCCGCTCACCTTGGACCTGAGCAGTTGTCAATACACTGCATGCATTAGCGGCTCAGGGCTTGGTGGGAGCAAGAGAGAGAAAAAATGAGTCCTCCACTTCAAAACCGCGCCTCTCTACCACCTGGAGAATTTCACACTGTTTCTGTAGGGAGCATAGGGCACAAAACTGCCTTTCTGATCCCACCCAGTTGTACACAGCGCTTCATACCTTCCTTTCAGGTTTGCAAACAGACCTCCAGCAGCTCTACTTCTCATTTTCTTCTCCTCATTCATGGAGAAAAACACATACTATCCTTACTCTAAACACAGCGGAGGAGTTTTGCACAAATTAATGACTCACCTGTCATACTATAATAATTTTGATATTTGCAAGGGGGGAAAAAAAAGGCTTCGAGTATTTTGAGAGCTGTAAAAAGCAGCTTCAGAATCCAAAGACAGCTCATAAAAAATCAAGTAGACTGATAGGTTGGTGTAATGTTTGAGATACCTGTTTTGCGCTAAAATCACAATACTGCGAGAGGATGAATAAATAAAAGGTTACAGAAAAAGTAACCCATGAGTTCCCTTAAATTAGATCCCATTGGTGTGAAATTGGTTCACAGCTGTCACTTGTATTGCTCCAAGAGAGATTACTTCTTAAATAATGTTAATGACAACTTTGATTTGAATTCTGTAATTACTAGAGGGAGAAGGGACCACATTTCCTAGGAAGAAAAATCTTTTATCTGCTTGTTTAATGTACAATCTTTGATGAGACAGAGCTCCTTTCCCCTGAGTTATTTCCCTGAGCATTTTTGTTTTGAAAAAGAAATGGATTTCCAGGTTGAAAGCAGAGCTGCCATGCAGCTGTCAGAGCTGTGGGAGAGGTGTCTAATTGTCATTTACAATGCCCCTTGATTCTTCTCTAAATAGAGCATCCCTCCTACCTCTCTCCTCACCCTTGCTCTGCCTCACAAGCAGGCATATTTACAGGGCTGGATTCTTCTCTGAGCTACCTCCAGCACCACCAGTAAATCATAAACATTTTTCCTACAATCAATAGAGTGTCTTCAGATTTACCAGACAGTGTAATCTGGTCCAGGAGACAGCTGATTGTTATCTATAACCTCCCCATCCAATTCAAGAGATGGGAGATGTAATCCAAAAATTTCCTTCGGACTTCTTTACTGCCAAAATAGATCAAATTCTGCGGCAGCCTTTTTACAATCTCCACTTTTCTAAACAAACACCACACAGCCTGTACTGCCTTCTCTGCAAAACACTTCTCCCTGCCTGCTGCTGGGGAGGGAGGCGGGTTGTTAGCTGCTGTGCCGACACACAAGACAGAGCGGCAGCATCTCTGTGCAAGCCCGCGGTGCAGCACCATGATGTGGGGTGTAATAGGGCTCAGGCTGTGGATCCCGAGCTGCCACTCAGCAGGGAGCACCAGGAATAATCCTTGTGGTTAGACGAGTTGAAAACCCCTTGCACTGTTCCCCTCCCAGATGGATATTATAAATTATTAGACTCAGCTCCCTAAGATTAAAGGGTTGGTGGCATCACACTCCTTTACATCAAAGGTGTTGGGTGGCTGATCTGTGCAGTGGCTGCGTCCAAAAAAGGCTGCACGGCGTCTGCTGAAGAAGGGGGCTGCAGGAATTAATCAGACAGGTTGCTCCTTGGGCAGGACAGCGGGGACAGGAGCAGCTCTTGCAAAGGGCACCAAGCAAAGCCAGGCACTGCCACAGCTCAGTGGCTGGAGACGTGCTGATGGGTGCGCAGTAATGTATTTAGAAAGAATCATTCAAAGTACGTTCCTGGACTGTAAATTGACTGAAGCTGCTCAGAAAAAAGGCCTGAGTGACATTGAAGGCCATGCAATTAAACGCAGGGCTCTGATTTGCAATGATAAACAAAAAGCAAATACATTATTGGAATGCACAGCAAATAGAAAATAACACAAAAACGGTGAGATTATGGCTGTATTATATTAATTAACAGCTCTCCCCTGTTGGTTTGTTTGCTAAGATTCAAACATGTTCATTCCTTGATGCACAATTGTATCCATAAAAATGTGAATTTCTGGCTTTATTTTCTTGGGAAGGGTTGATAGATGTTAATGAGAAAATGAACAGAGAAGAAGATAAACCTTGGGTGACCAAATGGAGCAGGATAGCTCCCACAGTCACAAAGAGACATTCTTGCTGGGGCCTTGAATTTCAGAGCAGCTTCAACTCACTCACAGAGCCTGGAAATGAAGGTGCCTTGCCTATATGAAAATTAAATACTTCCATGCAGTGTTATGACTTTGACTTGAAGCGGTTGTGGCTCCATGTTTCATTCCCATCTGTGGCCATTTTAACCCACTGAGCTTAACTGTGTAATAAGGATGCTTGGATGTGATAATTCTTCCTCCTCCTTTCCCACTTCAATCAGGTTTTACCCTTCAGTATACATTTTTGTGGACTATTAGAGCATAAATCTTTATGGAGTTCTTCAAGCTTTGACCTAGATCTTGCATTCACAGGAACTTTTCTCCGTGGATTGTCTTTTGGAGCACACCAGTTCATTAAAGTTTTGAACACTGAACCCTCACTCTTATTGCTTTATCGCCCGGTTTATGTGCTGAATGTCAAAACAGGCATCAGAAATCTGATTTATGGGGATATATACAGAAATTGCGGTACCTGCTTGTGACCAGGAGCCAGCTGGCAGTTTCCTATCGGGATTTTCTCCTCAGCTACCAGGGCCCAGCCTGGCAGCCCAAAGACAGCACTGCCAAGATTGAACTCAGAGATCCTGATTCAGCACTAACAAAGCTTTGAAGCTTTTCATAGTATCTTTAGGTGCTTTCCAGTTTTAATCACATTTGACCATTTCATAATGTTTATTTCAAGTAAAAGTCAGCGCTGATTTTAAAAAATGAAAGCTAAACAAGTCAAGCAGTCCCCAAATGCCAATATGAGATAGTTTTTACACTCTCTTTCGTTCTCTCTTTGAAATATCATAAAATTAAAGATGAAACCGTAACCCAGCAGCTCTACAGAACGCACAGGCATTGATAACAAATCTCCGGTTCCCTTACTAATTTACCACTTCATACCGAGCCAGATTTATCTCCTGCTCACACACCCGATCTCCCTCACCCCACAGAACCGGCTCTGTACAGGAACGCCGCCT
>NW_010133152.1:29948-34624 GCF_000699245.1 Pterocles gutturalis | reverse complement strand
TCTCCTGCGGCGGGTTATCCCTGTCTGGGTGTAGCTGCAAGGGTAGGGTTGGTCCCTTCAGGTTCCTTGTGAGCTATGCAAGGGGCGGTTGGGAGGTGGGCCCCTCGGTTTCCTTTTCGCTTGTGTCCGGACAGGGGACGGCGAATAAGGTGGGAAGTAAAATACTCGGTCAACACGTCGCCATCCGGGGGATCGCGACAGGTCTAGTGTACTGAGGTCAGACTTAATTGGAACTAGACATAAAGCTAGAGTATGGTGGAGGAGCAAACGTATGATCTTTTATGTTTTAGAGGAGAGCTGAATTGTTTAAGAGCTCTCAAAATGTTCCAGACAGTAAGATTATGAAGGCTATTCTCAGCATTTTCAATGATTTTTCTGCCTTATGCCTCTTTCAGATACTGGGGATGGAAAAGAGAGGCTGAACAACTAATTAAGCAGCTGAAATCAATCAGCTTGTTCCCTGTAACTTTCAGACCAAGTAAAAAGCATGGCATCTTTGGTTTTTTTCCATTTTGTTATTGACATTGCAGAGTTGCAGGCACGCTAGATTGCACAGGTGTATTGCATTCTGTAATAAGAAATGTCAGGAAAAAGGTAGATGTTGACTGAAGTGAGGTGGCTAGAGACAATGGTAGTACAGTCATCATTACTTACATTTCCTGTATGATAAACCAGTTTATCTGAAAGCCATTGGTACTAGACATCATTTGTATGAGCTTATGAGATAGTTATTATCTTTAATGGGAAGGCTATGATTTTTTTGCAATGACTGTGTTGATTCACTTGTTTAACTTACTGTCTCATTATGGTTCAATATAAACTGGCTTACATGTGCCAAGCGTTTTCAGAGTTGTACATATCACTGTCTTGAACACTGCAGTAAGATGCCACACTAATTCTGCCAAACCTGGAAGGTAGTAACAAGAAACTTGGTTAGTAGGAGTGCCTAATAAATAAGGGGTTTAGATACTGCTTTTTAAAACATTCAAGATAGTCCACTCTAAAAAAATTTCAAGTACATGATGGTTGCTGCCTCAGCATTGTATGATCTGTCTCTGTTCGCAAGGTGTGAAAAAGTTTATTAGAAATTACTACAATAGTAAGCCTGTTGCTCTGGAATATAAAAGTGGTGGAATGTTCCAGTTTTAAATTTATAATGAATTTTTGTTGTGGTCTTTGGTAACGTACTTAATCGCATTCATCGTAGGAACAGTGTTAGCTGTCTTAATCTCTTTAGTAGGCGGGCTTTTGTCACTAGTGTTATTCTGATACTTCTATATTAGCTTTCTTGTAGTTTAAAATAGGCACTGATCTGAACACTTTCATGACTGTAACATGACATTAGATTGTGAGTTTGCAGGTATTGTCTGGGACTATTGGTATTTTGTACACAGACTCAAACAGTAAAATTTGTGTTGTATTAAAATATTTATGACTCTTCTCTGTCATAAATAAAACTCATTAACAAAGGCTATCTAGCAGCATATAAATTTATCTTCTAAAGTGCTGAGAATACCCAGCATCTGGTAAATAACCCAGTAGGATTAAGTGGAGTACTTCCCTAATAATATGTTCCAAACTTTGTTTTTCTGGCATTCCATCGCGTAGCTGCTGTCCCTTTGGGGGATATTCGCAAGAAGAGTGAAAGTTACTTACCAGAAGGACCTATGTATTCCTAGTGCCCAAGACTGCAAAATGGGCCTTGCTTTTTAATGTATGATGGAGTTCTCTTATTAAACTCCCTAAAAGTAAGAAAATCTCCCTTATTTCTCTCCATATGAAGCCATCCATCTAAGAAACTTTCACAGTATTTTTCTCAGCAGATTTTTATATAAGTAATTCCCTTACATAACTTCCATATGTATCAGTTTAAGAGCTTGGTTCAAGTCAAACAGTTGTGTGCTTGCTTTTGTGTAGATGAATGGAAATGTCTTTTCACGGTTTTCTTTCTTCACATGTTCCAAACATATCAATAGATTGCAAATTTTACTTAGCATACAAAAGCGGGGCGGGAGAGGTACGTGCGCATATTAATGGATCTTTTCCTGGAGATTGTCACCAAAGCTAAGGGTAAGAAATAGATATGGCTGCTAAGCCCTTGAAGTAAGTCTTCAGAATTGTCTTCAAAGTGATTTGTGAAAAAAAGACTTGAATTTGCAGTGTGTGCGTACAGGGCACTGCATGTTGTACTCCTTTCTTGTCTGGTGCTTTGGGTTGTTTTTTTTTTTGGTTCTTAAGGCTAGTATTTTACAGATGACTTGGGGCTTGGAGCGTGCATGGGGTCTGTAGCGTTGAAATCTACTTTTAAATCCTTGTGAGGCACTATGTCGAGCACACAAATCTAAAAAGAGAAGGCCATAAACATTCTGTAATGGCTGTGTCAAACTGTAGTACTGCTTCTCTTCAGATTAAGAAAATATTTTCTGTGTTTTTCATGTTTGTATGCTGCCACGTTGCAAACTTACTGAACAGTTTCAATATCATCTGAAACTTCAAGAGATTATAATTTCCATATACAGTTATAGAAGGTGTTAATGACTTTTTTAATATATCAAAATCATCTAGATGTGCTCTGTCAGGTTTCAAGTCTTGCTTTTATTTTTTTATCCTGAGCTGTTAAGAAGTGGGTGGTATGACTGTAGTAGGTTTCATTATTAAGTTATTAAATATGTTGATGTGATATATTGAATGAATGATGCTTGCAGTATGTTTCCCGGACTTGATGGTCTTCCTCACAGGTAGTGTGATCTCTGTCAGCTTGACAGATGGTTATTTGTGTGCATGGTATATGCGTGTCTAGAATTATTCCTTGTGAAGGGGGAGGAATGTTGTAGTGATGTAAACTTTGAAGTTCTCTGTAACTACAGCTTCTGTAGCTTGGGCATCTATAAGAATTGAGTTAGGTATTTTTCTTGTCAACCTGTTTCAGCTTTGGGTCCTGAAGGAGTTTTGCAAGGGATAGTAATTACTGTTTTGTAAGTGACATAAATCTCAACAGCTAAAAGCTGCAAATGGCTGCTTGAAACAAACAGATTTTATGCAAGTTAAATAAATCTTGGCTGTATTTCTGCCCCCTTTTGCTCTCAAGATGGGAGACAGCAAGCAAAAAAGCAGTCATAGCGAATAACCAGTGTAGTGGGTTGATTTCCTCACTATGTGTCATCTAGAAGTGGTTTGCTCTGAAGAGTACTAAGTTGCATGGTCAGTGGATGTAGCCCTTATATCTTTATTAATGCTGCAGAGTCTAGAAAAATGTGCGATGAAGTAAGATTAAAGGGTTTTAAGTTATTTCATCGTTATCCAACCACACTAGAATGCTACAACAAACAGATATATTTAGTTTTAAAACAGAAATAACTTTAGTTGTCCTCGTTACTTTTCTGAAGGAAAAGATAAGCAAATGGCTAACAGTGTTCTGAGCTGCCTATACTTTGCTATGCCTTGCTGCTTTCTCTCTCGTAGTATACTTAGGGAGAGATTAACTGCTGTCGCAGATCCATTTTTATCCCAATTGCTCCACAAATTCTGAAGCGTCTTTCAGCAGCACATGTATGGGGGGAAGAGTCCTGCCTAAGAACCAGCAAACCAGCCATGCATGAATTGTTTTGTGCTGTAAGAATGAAAGGTCTGGTATTTTTAAAATAACTGGATCAGTTCCTGTATTCTAAAATATTCAACCAAAATTAATTAATAAGAATTTTAGTATGTAACTATCATGGTACTCAACAGTAGTGGTGGTGGGATATGCAGGGGCTTTTTTGCTTCACAGAAATATTCTTTCACTGTGGTACACTTTCACATGTTTGTAAGAACATTTATATAAAAATTGATATTTGTTAGATCATGTGCAACTAAAATTAAAAAACAGGACACAAACTCAGGACAGAAAAGTATGAATACAGGATTGGAATATTCTACTTCAAGAAGCTAGATTATTTTAAGATATGCAGGGGCTTTTTTGCTTCACAGAAATATTCTTTCACTGTGGTACACTTTCACATGTTTGTAAGAACATTTATATAAAAATTGATATTTGTTAGATCATGTGCAACTAAAATTAAAAAACAGGACACAAACTCAGGACAGAAAAGTATGAATACAGGATTGGAATATTCTACTTCAAGAAGCTAAATTATTTTAAGTATAGGAAAAGGAGCAACATGAGCAAATAACAATGTATTTAAGATGCTGAAAGTATTTTTTTCCGCTATATGCGAGTTCTCTTTAGAGTGAGGGATTGGAATATTCTACTTCAAGAAGCTAAATTATTTTAAGTATAGGAAAAGGAGCAACATGAGCAAATAACAATGTATTTAAGATGCTGAAAGTATTTTTTTCCGCTATATGCGAGTTCTCTTTAGAGTGAGAAATTGTGATGGGTTAGCCCTTGGCTGGGGGCCAAACCACACACCCGCTCACGCAATTCCCGCCCCCCCCACCTGAGGATAGGGGAGAGAGTTAAACAGGTAAAGGGAAAAAAGGACTTGTGGGTTGAGATAAGGACAATTCAATAACTAAACTATGATAATATTGAAAATAATACTATATACAAATATACAAATGAGTGATACACAGTGATACTGCCCACCCCCACCCGATGACCAAGGCTCATCCTGTTCCTGGCTAATGATCCCGGAGCAGGGAGAGTCAATCCCAGAACAGGGAGGGCACGGAAA
>NW_010133152.1:26980-29850 GCF_000699245.1 Pterocles gutturalis | reverse complement strand
GGAAAGGCCTTGGGAAAGTGGCCACCTGGAGTGAGACAATCGGAAGCCAAGAGAGATCTGGAAACCAAAGGGACCCAGAACAAAAAAGGGACAATCCTCTGGAGGGTCCTCGCCTATATACTGGGCATGATGTGTATGTTATGGAATAGATTATTGGCTGGTCTGAGTTTTCAATCTTAACCTAAGAGCAAATCCTAGGCTAGCAACCGTCTGTGCTTATTCCCACCCCCTCCCCTGTCTGTGGGAAGCAGGGAAGCTGAAAGTATCTGTCCTTCAGTGTCCTGGCAATAACTGTAAACATCACTTCTTATCAGCTTTTCTTCTGAGCACAAATCCAAAACACAGCCTCTTGCTAGCTATTATGAAGAAAGTTACCTCTGTCTCAGCTTAACCCAGGACAGAAATAAAAGGCCAGATTTTTCAACTGTTATGTTAGAAATCTTAGCATTATTTATTCACTTTCTCATTTACTGCGTGGAAATTAGTTTGTAAGGGAGTATATTACTGGAGGATAGGGTTCTGCTAGAGTACCAGAAGAACTTTCCAGAAAAGAAGATTCTTCAGAACTTGTGTTTACAGAAGGGAGAGTGGGAAGGAGAATGAAGGCTTAGTGTCTGAGCTAGGTGTGTAGCAAACTGGAATGCTCAAGTGCCTGATAAATGTGCTAAGTGGTTTGAAATGAGAAGATGGCTAAAGACTACTGCTTGGTTTAAAATGTAGTTGCTTTGCCATAAGGAAGAAAGAGCAAGAAGTCATTTGAAAGTAAGAAGTTTGCTTGCCTTTGTTGCAACATGTATTAAAGCCATTTCCTGCATTAGGAGAATGTGCTCTAAACTAACTTGCTTGCATCCCAGATGCTAGAAAAGCTGTATCCCCATAAAGTGTGCACAATTCCAGTAAATAATCAACTGGAGTAGGACAAAGTTATAGGCTGGCTTGTAGTTTGTTGTTTAGTTTGGGGTTTTTATAGAAGAAATACAGGAGATATTTCTTTCAGTGAGAGCTTAGTGACCATCACTTAAGTGTATTTCCTGTGGGCTCACTTGGAATTTTGTTTTGGGAACTTGGAGGAAAGAGAAGATAGAAAATTGTTATCGTAACAGTTGTTCATAGAGCAATACTTACCTGCAAAAGGATTTGATATCTACCGTTAAGTGTGTAAAAGCATAAATCTTGGGTTCAGAAGCAATAACTAGCAGAGAATAAAGGCTTCCCTGTCCATATTAATAAATATTGTGATTTTTTTTTTTTTAAGAAGCTTGAAAGAAGACTGGGTAGATTAAGGAATACCCTGCTTCCACGTGTTCTTAACAAAGATCTCTGTTGTGAATGTTGATCTGCTAGGACAGGTATTAGTATTGGAAATAGCAATATATCATCGTATGGTAGTTCTCTAGTGGCTTGCACAAAGTGATCTGGAATTTGTACTGGTCAAGACAGTCCATTTTTCTCCATGTGGAAGGCTTTTTATTTTTTCTGCTCAAAGTACAATGGTTAACTAGAGAAGGCATAAATGATTTGTATGTCAAGATCTTCTGTACTTTTATTTAAGGAAGTTACATTTGATACATGTGATATAAGTGACTTGGTGAAGTATATTTGCAAAGAACTTGATGTGATTGAGTTTTCCCATTTTGCTCAATTTTTTAGCATCCTTTAGTGGTATTGACTTTGGAATATTGCTTAGCAATAGCAAAATTACGGAAAAAAATATTTTTTGGTATTTGAGCAATAATGTGAAAGTCTGAGTCTGTGTTATACTCCAATCTTGATATGTTAAGAAATATGAGTCTTGTATATATGAGTCTGAAGTCTTGCAAGAAGAAACATAATTGGATTTTAATGTCCTAATTTGAAGCTTTAATTGACAGACTAGGTATTGGAAGAAGATAACTGGTTCATTTGTCATAGATTTTGTTTATAGTTGACATCTTAACAGCAGTGGTAGCTGTACTCTGGACTGTTGACTTTGGTAAATATTAGGACAAGTTATATGTAATCCACGTTGCATTACTGAATTAGATTTTTCTTACTTGGTCTATAAATCTGATACCAACCACTGTCTTTTCATAAATAGGTTGTTACTGGCCAAAGCACCACGGAGATCTGAATCCTGGAACTTGCTTTCAAGAGCTTGAAACAAAGGACTTCTTTCTAATTTGGGCATGGCTAATCGAGGAGCAACAAGACCCAATGGGCCAAATGTGGGAAATAAAATTTGCCAGTTCAAACTAGTGCTTCTAGGAGAATCTGCAGTTGGCAAATCAAGTTTGGTGCTTCGTTTTGTAAAAGGACAGTTTCACGAGTTTCAAGAAAGTACAATTGGAGGTGAGAAAATGATCCTGTTAATTTGTTTCACATCTAGTTTGTTGTCCTTGCCCTTGACAATCTTGAATGTATTGTCACTTTTAGAATGAGTCATTGACAGCAAGGATCAAATCTGAGCCCTAAGTCTCTAATTGAGAACTATAACTTTCTGATCTAAAAGTTGTAACTGGGACAAAGCTGTAGCAAACATCCATGTCAAGTGGAGAAAGTAAACGTGTGCTTGAACTGCGTAGTTTTGAAAACTGGGCTTAATGTTAGATTTTGTTTGTGGGTGGATGTATGGCTATTTTAATTGTGCTATATGCTTAGTGCATGAAATAACTGCTTAATAAAAACTAAGAACTTGGTTTCTATGAAAACAAAGTTTTGCATCCTCCAAAAAGGTTGTCTTTTATGCATCCTGGCTTTGCTTTTGATTTGGGAGAACTTGCTGCATTTCTCAATAAACCCTTCTTTGTTAGTAATCACAGAATATAATGTGCTATTTTTACATTTTATGACTTCAAACAAAACAGGGGCTGGTTACTAGAATGGGGGGGGGG
>NW_010133152.1:5064-26947 GCF_000699245.1 Pterocles gutturalis | reverse complement strand
ATCCCACCCCCACCCCCCGAGCAGATTTCTTCTGTTATATTGGATGTTTAAGTTGTTTGTGCTTTGAGCTGTATTCCTACTTGGATAGATTTAAACTTATCCTAAAACTACTTAACAGCATACAGACTTAAACAAAATATGGATTTTATGGATTGATAAATATTCTCTAGTAGTCCCTGTTGCTGCTTGCAGGAATCAGTCTGTTTCATTGTAATATTTAAGTGAAGCTCTTTCAGTGGTCTGTACATGCCTTTACACATGAACAGTCGTTGAAATGTAAAAAATCTGCAAAGCTTACAAAAATAAATACAAGCTGAATTTCATTGCATCGTGTTTTTTACCCTGTTTCTAGCTGTTTCATATATTTGTTTTGTATATCTGTCAGCATAAATGGAGAACCACTTTTTTCTGCTTTAGTGGTCTTGCTGATGCTGACTTTTGGCTTGGTGCATTTTGTAGCGGCTTTAGGATAAGTGTTAGAGTGGAAGGTTTCTGTATTATCTCATACAGCTATGTGATAATATGGAGAGTATTCTCAAAGATCTATAGTGAATTAACTTCCCCATATCAATGTGGTTTTTGGTTAAAAAAACAGTTTAAGTTAAATTCATTGTTCAATTTAAGAGCTCTCCAATTCATTTAACCTCCTTTTTGGGTTTTTATTGTTGTTTTAGCATCTGGGTAGAACTAGGGATAACCCAAACCGTGTTACACTGTTTAAAATCTATACAAAGGTTAAACAAGAGCTTGAGTTCAAGTTCAGCTCTATAGAGTTTAGTGTAATCTCTGTATTAACTTGTACCTCTTCTGTTTAAAATAGAACCAAGGAAATGCCATATAATATCTCTGAGAGATATTAAATGTAGCAATGTTTGGATTCAGAAAAAGTTTCCCATAGAGAGAGCTGCCTAACTCTGTGGTTTGTAGTTGCCTAAGGCATAATTTTCTTTGTATACAGAAGGGCCTTTTAACAAAGAGAGGCTTATGTGCATTGTGAATCTGAATAAAAACATCTGAAAGAGTGCAGTTAAAGGCAGACAGGTTGGTGTGTGTAATAACAAGACTTTGCCACTTCAGACTAATGTAGCAATGCCTGTTGCTTAAGACAAAAGTATGGCTGTTAAGGATGATAAAGCTTTCAGATAATTAACACAGCTGATTAATTGTCAGTTTACTATGGCCTTGCAAGATAGAAGAAGGTTACCTTGTTTGCAGAAATTGTCATTTGATGGTGGTTGAAATGTTAGTTTCAACAAAAATAAGAGAATGTCATAGAATAAAACCCTTGTTTTAATTCTCTTTTTGAGTACATCCCTTCATTTATGGGCTGTATGTACATTCTTCTATTGGAGAGAATAATGTCTGCAAGAACTTCAAAACTGACTTGTTTAACATCTTCTCTCTGCATTAGAGAAATAAAATATTGAGCTGGGTCTGAGGAGGAAGCCATTAGTCTAATGCGGGATGTATGTTTTTTTCTCTTTATTTTGGTTCTGGGCTGCTTAGGGAGCTACTAAGAGGAGCCTGTTATACCAGAGAGATTTATGGTGATTTAACGTTGGAACATCAAAACCTTTACCTTCTCCCACCTGCCTGCTTGTCTGTGCTGGATGTTTATACCCCTGAAGCAGGAATACCTCACCCTTCTTTACAGTAGTTACAGTGTCCTTTAGAGCGCAAGATTGACTTGCTTTTGGTTTACTTAATGAGTTGAAAGTTGCAGCAGTTTTGGAATGATTCATAGGCTGTGATGTTTTGCAGTATGTGGGACAGGGTAACATCCCAGGTACGCAAAGGTTATGGGTCAGTGCCTCTTCAGACATTTGATTTAAATCGGCCATGATCTGTCAGAATGCTTAGTGATGAGAGTCCCCAGTTCAGCCAAGTGGGGAGCTTCTCTTAATGTTTCATCAAGCAGAAGGTCCTAAATTCTTTTTTTTCTGTTGGTATTTGTTTGTGGAAGGAGCAACTGCAAGCCAGTCCACAGTATTTCACTGAAAGTGTGTCATGACTGGAAAAACAACTCCAAGTGTTTATGCTGGACTGCTCAAACTTTAAATTCTTGTAATTGTCGCATTTTCTGCTGTGTATGTACTGTTAACTGGGCAGACAACATGACTATAGAGCAGGTAATCAAGACAGCTTGTCAAACCACTGTAATAGTTTTGCGCTTATTTTTAAACTTCAAACACTAAGGTAGAACAGATGGCTGAGTTAAAACTCAAAGGGTTAAGAGGACCCAGTAGAAGGAAATCTTGCTTTTCAGTGATCGTTTTTCCCCAAGAAAATGTTGAGATTCTAGCTTAGTTTTGTAATGTGTCTATATTGTGTGGGTACTCACCTCTATTTTTCTAGTAGGTGCCTTAATCTGAATGGAAAATCTTTACTAGGAATAACTGTTGGAAGACTTGGAATAAGTTACTTACTGCTTTCTGTAATTTGAAGACCATTATTTATGGTCATGCATTCAGCTATAGTGGCAATGGATGCAAGTTTCCCTGAGACTGCAGGCTGTGAAAATTGTGCTGAAATTAATTCTTGAGACCACTTGCCAAGTCAAAAATATGGCTTCTTTAAGAACAAGAACTTTGAGAAGTGATTCTTCCATACCCATCAGCTAAGGTGGATTTGTCAGGAGCTGAACTATCAACGCTTTAAGATACTGTTCAAAGAATGTAAAGGTGTAGAACTCTACCTGAATTGTTGTATTACAGCATGATGGGATGCTGTTACAGGTATTCTGTATAGTCTGTTGAAGCAGGATGACATGAATCTAGAAGAGTTAAGAGAAGGCTTGTGGTTATTCAGATTCGCTATTACAAAAAAAAAAGGGAATTCTTTCCAATTGTTGCTTTCTTATCTTTTTTAACTTGAGGAAGGACTGGTTTAATCACTGCTCTGTGTTGATCAGAGTTGCAGTCTATCAGCTAATGCTTGCTTCAAACCTGCTATATTTTAATAATAGGCTTAAATTGTTTAAAGGAAATAATATTTGTATCTCTGAACATAATTTTATATGAATATAGAGATATAAGCAGACTTCCGGTTTCAGCACTTCTGTCTTTTTTGTAGCTGCTTTTTTAACCCAGACTGTATGTCTTGATGATACAACGGTAAAATTTGAAATTTGGGATACAGCTGGGCAAGAGCGGTACCACAGTTTAGCACCCATGTACTACAGAGGAGCACAAGCAGCTATAGTGGTATACGACATTACAAATGAGGTAAGTACTATCTTAGGGAGGCACAAGGGGGATTTGGAAGTTAGCAGTCTTGCACTGATCTTTCCTTAATTTTTCTCAGTGACTTGTGTGAATCAATTCATCTTTTCATAGAATGATTTGGTTTGGAAGGGACCTTTAAAGATCATCTAGTCCAGCTGCCCTGGCATAGGCAGGGATGTCTTTCACTAGAGCAGGATGCTCATTTCATATTGCACTATGTAATGCTAAATTGTGTCTGTAAACTTTTTTTTGCCAAAAGACCTTTTCTATGTTTTTTTTTAATTTTATTTTATTAAAAAAAGGAGAGAGAGAAAGAAAGCAAATACTGTTGCAGAAGTGTTTCAGACCCACCTTTAAATCAGTTCACTCGAATGGAGCTGTTACTCTCACCACATTGCTGGTGGCAGTTTATTTCTGATTGTGAAAGACATGATTTTAATATTGTATTATTGCAAGTTACAGGTAAAGATTGGAAAGGTAGCACAAGCCACTGAGACCAAAACCTAAGGTTATTTGATTTCTTTTTATTTGAACTTAGATCAGATAACCTTCATGTGTTTTTGGTAAAATGAGACTTCAAAACCATCCGAAAAACCTGGAAACCCTGTACCATAATGAACAGTGCTCAGTAATTAGAAAGTGTTTTGAAACCCTTTCAATATAGCTGTTTATAAACTTGATTCTTCTAGAGGAGAAATTAAAATTCCCATTTTCTCTCTTAACCACTTCTCTTTCCTTACTCTGTCTACATAAACATCTTCCTATCTTTACTTACTTTTTCATCATTATCCCAACTAAGCACATTTGAGAACTAAGGTAGGAATGTTTCATTTTAAAAGCTTAGTTGGCCAGTTGGAGTATGCCTTTGGACAAAGGTAGCAGCCTTGTATTGGTCTTTTGCTTCAAGTATAGATAACAGAGATTGGGGATAATAGGTGAGTACGAAAGGATGATAAAACTCAAGTTGCATCATTTTGCAATCATTAACAGGAGTCCTTTGCCAGAGCGAAAAATTGGGTCAAAGAACTTCAGCGACAAGCAAGTCCTAATATTGTAATAGCTTTAGCAGGAAACAAAGCTGATCTAGCTAACAAAAGAGCTGTGGATTTCCAGGTATGTACAAAACTACTGTTTATAGCAATAGCATTTTGTTGCGATAGAAAGTAGATAAACTTATGAAGTGCTTATATGCAGAGACTAGCTAGCTGTTATAGAGGTCATGCTGTTAAATATAAACGTCAACTGAGACTAAATTATACATGCTACTGAAAAATCTATTTCTGTACAAGTGATATGTAGAAATAGACTTTCTTTGAATAACTAAGTTTGACTCTGAGGAATATCTAATTTATTTGCATATCTTTAAGGCTAAACGAATTTCTGTTCTCTGATGTGACCTCTTCCTGTCTTCTACACAAAATTACCAGTAACTAGAGTTTAAATGGATGAGACAGCAGTAACTCTTGGTGCAAACCATTCTCTCTGACTTGTCAGGAGAATTTTGGTTATCATATGATACAAAGCTGATGTGCTTAACTTGCTTAGGCTATACTGTTGAAGCAGTGTTTAATTGTTCTTTGCATGGCATTCTTTTGCATTTAGTGAATATATTTGTGCTCTCACTGCTATATTTTATCTTTTAGAAAGTTTAACCAAGTCCTCAGAAAACAGCTTCCAAAGCAAATAAAACTTACTGCAGGTGGTTCTGATCCATTCGTGATTTGAATTAAAATCGTATTTATTAGTCATTAGTTCTCTTACAGTTTTAAGATGTATTTGGTGTAGCTGTGTGAGATACTGCTGTGTATAGTAATGAATCCTTTTGTAACTATAGGAGATGGACTATGAAGGTTATCAGTGTTTTTTTTAAGTATTTTTCTGCCAGAATTCAACAACTCAGTTTTCTAATTTTATACTTCCATGTCAATGGTAACATAAAGCTGTGTGACAGAAGACCTTTGTGTTTTGTGAAAAATTGTGGTATTAACAAAAATTTCATACCTGTATGCAATCAAAATTTTAATCAAATTTAATTACCAAATGAGAACTACTTTGACTATTGTTTGTATAATTACAATCTTAATATTTTTCAAATGTTCGGTTTTTGTTAATGTGGATTTATGGGATCCTTGCAGACTTGACAATCCTTTCTCATTGCAAAACATGGTTTAGATTTTTAGGTTCTTCTTAATGTGTTATTTCATATGTAGTTACATAGATCTTAGCAGATATCACTTAAATTAATATAGAATGCTGTGGATTTTTTTTTTTTTTGTCTTGAGCATTTTGTAGTTTCTTTGCAGATTTCCTATTGAATGCAAAGGCAGTTACATCATCACAAGAGGCTGGGTGTTCTCAGCTGAATTGGCTAACAGGAAGTGGCAAAAATAGGAAACTTCTTAGAAACAGTGTATTTCAGATAAAAATTCAGACTGAAAAGGAAGATAATGTGGCAAGATATTTTATCCTGCTTATTTGTTTTACAGTTGTGAATTTCTGTCAGCTGTCAGGATAATGAAGCTGTTCTGAGCCGTCTGCCTCAGTGGTTGAAAGATAGTTCACAGACTGCCTTCTTTCCAGGGTAGCAATAGACTGACATTTGACGGCACTTTCTGGAGCTTATTTGTTCTTGCTATCACAGCTAGTGTTCTGGATCAGAGTTGTCTTTTTAATAAATATTTTAATAAATTATTTAGTTTTGCCTGAGATTTTTCATCTGGATATTTTTAAGATTGCATTTCTAAATGTTTAGCTGCTTGATGGAATCACCTGCTTCATAGCTGATGTGACAACACATTGTCACATGAGTGTTTCAACAAACTTTCTTTCAAAATGGTGTAGAAATTGTTCCTTAGTAGCAATAAAATTACAATGTGTAATGATTGTGTGATTTTTTTTTTTCTATTATTTTGGTTTTTAGATGAAGTAATACATTGTTATTTTAACTTTCAGGAAGCACAGGCTTATGCAGATGACAACAGCTTATTGTTCATGGAGACGTCTGCCAAAACATCTATGAACGTAAATGAAATATTCATGGCAATTGGTGAGTTTATGGACACGCTGAGAATTTAAGGGAATTGATTTCATCAGATTCATACCATCACAATCATCCTAGCCCAAGATCTTTGTTTTTCAGCAAAATTATTTCTGGCACTGAAGTTTCCTTAGGCCCTTTCGTATCCTTTTTGATGTTCAGGAGTCAGATGAACTTACTTGAAGCACTGTTGCATAGATCTTGGATTAACTTGGAGTAGCTGAGCTAGGTTACTTTTGAATTCTGTCAGCAAGTTCTGTGTACCTGTTCTGATTCCATGATGAAAACTTGTACTGCTTCCTGTTCAAGCAAGATGAAGCTTTAGTTGTTGTCTACAAAAAAACACCTTTCCCATGGTATAGGTAACCATAAAAAGCTTCATGCAGCTTTTCTTAATAGTAAGATGTACTTGGCATTTGTTAATCAAATTAGTGTAAGACTGTAAGTGAAAGTGTATAAATGTGTGCCTTTTGATGGTATGTTGTTTGCAGTAGATTCCGCACTGCCTTGAATAAGTGCAGAACCTGGAATAATGTACCTATGAGACAGTGGTAATTGAAGCTGGAAACATTTCAAAATGGGAGAATGATAATGGACTTAGAGTCAAGTATTCATTTTAGTCTAAACAAAATATTTGCTAAATACACTTTTGCACTAAAATTTTGCTTGAATCCCAAATACAGCTATCCAAAACCCAAAAGTTGTGCCAAAGATGACAATATGTGCTTAAATTCAATATCCAAATATAAGAAAAGGGGACTTCATGTGAAAAGTAAATTTACTGATATATTTTTAGCCTGAACATAATCATGGGGATTTCTGTAAAGGTCCTAACACGTAACAGCAAGTATAAACGACTAAGAAATTTAGTTAATTCCATTGATAGACACAAAATTGTATTTCATTGTTAATAAGATTTTGAAAACAGAAGAAAAAGAGCAGGCATTTTTAGGTTGGTCACCAGCCTGTTTAGTAATGACCTTAATCACAGTAGTGGCTCTGCTACTGGGGAGTAGTAATGTATAGTGTCAGATAACTTTACTAAATCTCTTTTGTATTTTGCACTACAGCGACCCCTCTATCCCACTTCTTTTTGTGAAAAACAGCATTGCTATCAAAGTTAAATGTTTCTGAAGAGCTCTTCTGCTTTCCAAGTCAATAAAGCAGAAGGTAATTTGTGATGTGGTTCAAGCTTCCAGCAGATGCAAATTAAATTATCACTATAGCAACACTTTATAACAAGTACTTGCTTCATATTAACTACAAGTACTTGTAGTTACTTGGGGAAAGAAACCACAACAGTATGAGTGGAAAGTATATTTTTCTCATAAATGCTCAAGATAGGCCTGCATTTAATGATATAGAAACGCTCAATTACACTGTTCTGGTGAAATTTTAAAATAGATTTGTTTAAAGGTGCAGTTTGCATCTTGTTTTAAAAAAAAAAAAAGGAAAGAAAAATTAATCACAACATTTTTTTTTGTAATTTCTTATATCAACAATAATACTTATCTCTCCATATTTTAGTGACATATACAAAGTAAATTTGAGAAAGCAATGCCCAATTAGTACCTGGGTATTTTGTCTGCAAGGTTGGTTTTCCATGTGAGGATTTTCACATCAATGGGTGAAATTCAGCTTTGTCAGTGCACCAAAACAAGATCTCTGCCGCAGTGAACCCTGAAATATTGACAAGGATATAAGTATTGCATGGAACTTGGAATGGCCTTTTGCACAATGGGGATGCAGTTCCTGGCACTGTGTGTAAATATGATCTTCAAAAATGGGAGAAAATTAAAAACGAGAACACGGACAGAATTGAGGGATGCAAGCTACAGCTGCTTATAAATTGACTGCTTTAGAGCTCATTCAGAACTTCCAGGTAAAAAAAATCATGTGAATTTACAGTTCTAGAATGTATCTAGAATCCAAAATGACAGTGCTCTGAAGGTGTTTTTCTACTGGTGCTTTGTCCCTTGGTACTGTCTGAGCAGCTTACTACCACGTGAACTCCTGGATTCTGTCACAGAGTCGTGGAACAGCCCAAGCTGGAAGGGACCTCAAAAGATCATCTGGTCCAACCTTTTGTGGGAAAGGGAGCCTAGATGAGATTACCTAGAACCCTGAGACTATCTATCACCACAACACATTTTGTTGTGTACTCTGCTGCTTTTCTGGCTGTTATACTTGTATTTAATTCCTTTTAGGAAAAGTTGTTCTTTAAAAAGCTGGCCAAAATAATTACTTTGGAGTCGAAGTGTGCGGGCAAACTGTAGAACAGAGATGGTTGTTGAGTCCTGGTAACATGGGCAAGGTAGCCTCACAGAAGTCCTTTTATGTAGAACTTAGCTTTCTCTCTGTCAGAAAATTGCTAGGAGGAGCTACTGCTCAGAAGGGTAACGTGTCACCCTTATTTTTCACGTCAGGACCAAGGAGGTACCCTGGAGATACAAGGACAACAAAGAAATTATCACAGCCAATTGACTCATAAGAGCTGGAGAGAAGAGAGTGCTTGAAAAAAAGAGGAGAGACTTGATCTAGTGCTGAGGGCCATTTTATATGTTGTATGCAAATACTTATTCTGGCTAGATAGCTGGGCAGTAGTTTGCCCCATTTCTGTCTGTGGTTTATGCCTTTTCATTCTTTCTGTATCTTTTACCACTAACATCCTGATCTTAAAGCCTGTTCTGTGTAGGTGGATTCACCCAAGAACCATCATTTACTGGCATAGTATACCTGTGCAGATACATTTTACTGCTCAAGTTACTAGTGCATTTCACTCTTGAAAATCATAGATAAGTAGTTAATCATTAAGAAGTCAAGTGTCTTAACTTCTTTTATTACTAATGCACTGAATCAAATCAGATTTGATAGTGATTATATTGATGTGCTTATAGAGTAATGAAGTGTTGACTGTTTGCATAGTCAGGCTAGTTAATCTTAGTGCAATCTCAGTTTTAATTCTTATTTCTTGTTGATTTTATAGCAAAAAAATTGCCCAAGAATGAACCACAGAATGCAGGAGCCAACTCTGCCAGAGGAAGAGGAGTAGACCTTACTGAACCCACGCAACCACCCAAGAGTCAATGTTGTAGTAACTAAAACATCAATTGCTTTAAACTGTTCTGAATATTCTTCTGCTTCCTAACTGTTAATAACCATGGAATTGGAGTGCTTAACCTGGCCCAGAACAGCTTCCAAACAGTGAAGAGACTTAATAGTCAAGTTCATGATACAGAGTTTTCTTTTGACTTAAAGTTTTAACATGCATGCATCCACCACTGGCTGTAATGTTTCAGCAGTAGAGGAGAGATGGAAGCGGAATAAACTTCCTTCAGTTGAAAGGTTTTAAAAATCAGTTACCATTAGGGGTGTATAAGAACTACCTTCTGTGGACCTAATTGGCCAGTTCCTGTAGCTTCAACACTGATTACTGTTATAATAAATAGAATTGGGACTTTTTCATAAATCTCAATTGTGCTTTAAAACCTTTTTTAGAAACAGGGTCTGAAAATTAAACATATTCACAGTATTGATGCAACCAGTTGTTTCTGCAGGTATCTACTGTTTAGTTATACATTCCATAGTTTAATAAATTAATTACAAATAATACGCATTAATAATTTTAAGAACCCTATGCTTTCAGGAGAGTGGAGTTTTAGTTGGTACACTGTATGTAAATTATGTCAGCCCAGTTAGTTATCTAAAGGAGTTAGTGATAAATCAAGTTTAACTTCATTTCTAATCTATTCAGAGGGTACAGACCAGTAAATTCAACTTGACAACTTAGGATTTTTTTTTTTCCTCTACAAACTGTAAGAGCTCTTCAAGTAAAACCACAACAAACTTGGTGTCTGTGACTTCTTTCTTGGTTTTGATCATTGCTGGCCGTTACACTTTGTTTTTCCCCTAAGGAAAAAAATAGTGCACTAACGATTATGTACATCCAACTTGATTTTAAATTTGGATATTAATGTACTGTAAATAGGTACTCTGCATTGTAGTCTACATTTGTTTAATACTTTCTGTAATATTTAAGAGTTGCTTAAAGGTATACAGAATGTACAGTTACTTAAAGCTAACTTTTTTCCTCTCTAATCAAAGGGGGTTCTAAGTTCTTCCTTTATGGCTAGAACAGTAATAAATGATGCTCCTGTATCTGTAACATAAGTACTGCTGTCTGTCAGTAATGAACTTTGCAACTTTGTTTTCCAAAGTACATTTTATTTTGATCTGTCCAGTATATTGCACTAATTCTTTTAGTTATTTTCATTATATGAAATCTACTGAGTGTCAGAAGAGATGAATTAGTCTATTTAAATGTTGAACTGATAGCAGAAACTTAACTTGTGCAGATTTTAAATTTGCAGTAATCTGGGTTTAGCAAGGAAAATGATGGTTCACCAGTGTTTCGTTTTATATTGAGGTGTTCAGGTTTGAATAAAGTGGTTTAAAAGACAAAAGAAAAAAGATTTTTTATTACTGTTTCTTACTGAGAGCTTCAGAAGGTTTTATTGTATTTGTACAGTTCCAGACAAGATGTCTGATTTACTGTGTGGGTCAGCATTTAAGATGATTACAAGTAAATTCATGACACAGTTAAATATAAGCTTGTACTATATGTACTGTGGCACTCCAGTTATTCTATGGTAAATTTTTAAATGTTGACATAATTGGGTATCTTATTGCATCCATTTAGAAGTACAATCAAAATAGTAATGTTATCTCTTGAACCTGCAGCTAATGCAGTCTTTACCAGTTGTTCACTAACGTAGCTTGCTGCGCTGTCGTAGAGTGTCTCAGAGGTGACTCTGCCTCTTCCTGCAGTTTGTGTTTTGCAATTGGATGGGTACATTTTTGTGTCCCCTTCAAATGGTGGGGATGCTTTAGAACCCACTAGTGATACAGTCTGTAGCAGTTCTTGACCAGTGTAGCTTTCAAGTTTGTCACTAAATATCTTGGAGTCTGTTTTTTCTGCCAGTTGTGGACCTGGGTCAGAATTAGATAGGCATGCTTTTGTATCTTTTGGGAGCTGTTTCATGTCTTGCTCTATTGCTCGTACATTCTCTTGCAGGTGTTTATGGGTGCAACTTGGACCTGTCACACAGAAAGTGTCAGTGTCTGTTTCTCCTTGCGCTGTGGTCTGTGACTGTGGCTCAAAACTGTTACATAGATAAACTTTTCTGTTCTCAAACTCTTTCAGATCTTCAGAGCTACCTTGTGGGCTAGAATCGGACTGTTTTATCTCTCTGTTCTGTGAATTTACTTCATTGTTACTGAAAAGAGATAGTTCTGTATCAGCTTGATTTTTATGGTCACCAGTTTCCTCAGACACTCCATCTTCACTTTGCAAATAATTCCTCCTGGAACATTTTGGCTCATTTTCTTTCAGGTTGCCTTTTGAGTCAGTGAGAAAAGTGTCTTTATTGGAATACAATATTTCTCTTCCATTTTGCAGATCTCTAATAGCTTTTGAGTCATTAAAGTGGTCTTCAGTGAGGGGCATTGAGTGCTGACGCTCATATGGAGTAGTTCTGTTTTGTTGAGCACATTCATACATTCTCAAGTAATGAGTGAATGTTGTTAGAGTTAATGCAACTACTTCATTGTAATCCAAAACCTCCCAAAGGCCATTAGAAGCTAAAATAAGAAACTGACAAGTATCATCAATAGGGACAGATATGGTATGAGGTACAGGTATAACAGATCTTTTCAGTGCTGGATCTCCATGATGTCCAAGTCCCCTTGTAGTTCTCAGATACCCCTCCACTAATCCATCTGGTTCATTAGTGCTGATGTTTCCACCATTCTGAAGTATGCGTTTTCTCTCGCTTACATTAGAAGTGCTGTGCTCTTTTGAGAGGCAGTGACTGTTCCCATCTTTACGTAAGACTCCATGTGCATTGCCTAAAATTGAAAGAAGGTAATATTTTGAATTATAGCATACTAATTTTTTTTTAAGATACTGCTGTTACATTGACAGCCTTTTGCTAAGGACTGGGAAAAAGACTGGGGTCCTCGTTCAATTATCTACTGCCACAGGCAACAATATGTCCATCAGTGAACTGGTTTTCTTTTACAGCAAAGTTCTCTGTGTCTTTTTCCCTCCCACTATTCAGAAGACTATTCCAGAACCTTATTCTTCTGACTGCAACTAAACTCTTACAAAGAGTCTTAAGTGACATTTTGTTCAGCTTGAAGTGCAGTCTAATAGAAATGTTGCACCTTGACTGGTTTTGAAGCAAGACTGCATATTTGAGTGCATATTTTTCTCAAATACTGTTGTTTTTTCTTTCTAGGAGAATGTGTGCTTTCAAAATGTCATGTCTGAATGAATTCATCGAGAAGCGTCAGGTTCAGACTATTTTTATCAGTATAAAATTTCTAGTTCCTGAAAATAATTTGGATATCATGTAGTATTTACAGTTTACTAATGTGATGCCTTAAGTCTCTTCCTTGGTTAAGGGACCCAAGGAAGCAAGAGTTCTCCCAGTCATCATGAGAAGTCAAGGACTAACTTCTTTCCTTTACTAGGAATGGGTACTTTACCTTTCCCTCAACACTTTTGAAATCTGCAGGGTGAGAATGAAAAGCATTAGAAATTGCAACACTGCAGGTGCCTAGTCTTTTCAGACTTGAATGCAGAGTGTAAAGAAAAACAGCTCTGAAACAAAGCGATGTATTGTTTGAGATCCTCTATGGGTATACTGGGAGAAGACCATTTTTTGTGTTAGGGGAGGTGATTGGTCTGCTCCCATGTGTTGGCATAAGGGCAAAAGTGATGTCTTACAAAAGGAACTGGAGTGGGGTGGTAGCTTTCCAAATGCTACGCTGGCTGCAGTGTGTTCATTTATACTGTATTTTTAATATCATCTGGCCAGACTAGGGCACCAACCTCTGAAAGTGTTTATAAATAGGCACTGCTTATACAGTAGTTGTCTTTCTTGGAAAGTATTGGCATTGTCTAGTGTAGGAGACAGCTAGGTGTGGTCTGTGTGAAGTCAGATTTCTCTAGAATATCAAACTGAAGGATACACCTTTTTTCTTGATTACAGAATGTAGATGCCTTAAGTTATGTTGTGTGAATGTTCCTTTGTACTTGCTCCCTCCTCCTTCCTCTGATTTCCATGGAGAGCTAGAAGATTGTCTGAATTTTCCTTTGAACCCTCTGAGTAAGACCACCACTAACAAAGGATGTTCTATAACCCACGTGGAACAATCTGACTGTAAGAGTAAAATCTAGTCGCTTTTGGATGCAAGTCTCTTGTCTGCAAACCTGAGACAGGGCAAAAGAATCGACAAAAACTAGCTGACCTATCAATGTGGGACTTAATGAAGAAGCTGGCCAATGCTACCATCTCCTGCTCCTTATGTCTGACCGTCCTCTTCAGTTGCTTGCTGGTGCTGGAGGAACATGTCTGTACTTCTGTAAGAACACATTCCTGAGGGGAAAATGAAGCTTGATGTTGTGCAGATCTTTTTCTTTGATGTGATAAATTTGGTGGAAAATTAAGTGTATTAGATTAAATAAATGTGTATTTAGAAGTGGTTCCAAAATGTGGACTTTAATCATAAAAGGCTTAATGTATCTCTGATCAACTTCAAGCCTTAACTAATTATCAGAGCTTGAGTTTACGGTATCTTCAATTGCAGCCAGCATAAAGCCTCATCTGGGAGGAAAGGACGGAGGCAAGTAACTAGAACCAGAAAACTTAGGTTGGGTGAATTCTCTACCAGATTTTCTTACCTTCATCCTACCTCTCAAGCTTATTGTAATAAAAATGGATTTCTTCCCCAATAAGGTAAAACCAAATGCAGCTCTGAGAACATTACAGCCTTTATGTGAGTTACTCCTGTATTCCATTAAAGGTATGACTGCATTTCCTGCAAGAATATCTGAGCTAGCACTAACCTACCAATTTTGATACCAGTAACAGCAGAGTTCTGGTAGCTGCAAAGATGCTTGTTTGGAGGTAGAGGAAGTATGGCTACAGCAACAAGCGTTGGGAGAATGGAGGAAAGGGAGGGGATAGGCCAGACAGTGACTTATTTTACTGTCAGTGCATGTTCGAGCTGGTTTATAGTGTTCTGCAGACTGGCAGAGGATTGCATATTATTGTTAAGCAAAAATATTATTTTTTTTCTTTGATCTGGGATCAGATTCTAAATGCAAAATATGTTTTTTGGTTTGGGTTTGGTTTTTTTTTTTTGCCTGATGAAGAAGTGAAGCCTCTCAAATGGTTTTTTCGTTTTCCTATTGATCCTTTGACCCTCTTGATTAATGTCGGACAAATTCCATATGAAGAAATATGAAGAAGTCTTACAAGTTTTGTGGAAACATCTGAGGAGGAAAGAGGGCATGGAAAGTTGCAGTGTTAGCATGCTCCTTACTAATGCTAGGGAGAGTGATAGAAAAGTACTATAGTGCTGGATACGTGCTTCAAGCAGAGACTGAAAAACACTAGAGAGTATAACTGTAGACACAAATCCATTTGAAACTAATCACCCAACTGTTTTTTTATAACTCTGCTTGTGTACTTCTTTATGGGAAAGCAAGTGTCTTGCTTGTCATCTTAGAGCTGTCTTATGTACACAAGAGAATCCAACTGGTAACAAAAATCACGAAGTGGGAAGATACAATGAGTGGAGTTGCTAAGACTGCAAGAGCTTTGTCTAGTGTTGCCTGCAGCAGGGCTGGGTGAAGAAGCATTAGGAATGTATCAGTGTTTGTGATCATCATTAATGACTGATTTTCTACACTATAGAAAGGCAAAGCAGGTTTCCCCTTCATAAGGGAACAGGTCTGAGTAGATCTCCTGTAATGACAGTAAATAACAACCAATTCCTATTTCAGAAATTAATAACTTGGATGATCCCCACAGACCATGTTTTTGGTTTGCTGGTAGCAAAATGTGGTGTCACTTGTCAATGAAACAAATGGATAAAAAGAGTATCTTAAGCACGTTTCATTGACAGGATTTATCAGATCTAAAATCAGAAGATTTGACTGTCTGCCCTAAAATAATGACATCTTAAACTTCCTCTTGGTTTAAATTGTGGTCTTTCCTACTTTTACGGGGGTCTACGGGGGTCACTTGTATATTACGGAATGTTTCTTAACTATGTATTTTGCATTAGTAAATTAACTTTATTACTTTAACTCAAATATCATATTGAAGGTACTTATCTAGTAAGCTTAATACTTACTACCTGATACCAGTATCAGTTGCAAGGGAATTTTATCATGTCTCCTTCATATTGTCAAGTTAAAGCAGTAGCAGCTTTTTATCTCCAAATATCTACTGCCAACAAATCTCTAGATGAGCTTATTTTTTCACTTTTTATTGGGCAGAGAAAAGAAAAATCCCTAGTGTGGAATGTACATACCTATATTGGCAATGTGCAGCAACCCAGCAACATCTTTGGCTGTCCTGGCTAATGGACTGTGTGTGTTGTTTTCAAAATGTTTTCTTTTTTCTTCCTCAGTGCCATCTGTCTCTTCACTGGGGATTCTTTCCACCAGACAGGTAACAGCTGAACAGCCACTCCAGCGAACTTTGGAAACCTCATTCCTTCCTAGTCGTAAAAGTCTATCCATTCTCCAAAAGGACTTGGCATATGCTTTGTGAATCCATTCGTAAGTATTGGTCTTGTTGGTCTTGTCATTGCTTGGTTTGTCAGAGAAAATTCTCTCTTTTTGCCTGTAATCTGCATTGATTACTGTGGCAAAAGAATCTAGAATTTGCTGTTCATCCTTACTCTTTTTGTAGGAGGAATCCATTTGAGCAAGCTGGTCAAGAAATAAAAGTGGAAGCTCTGCTGCAACTGTTTCTGCAGCTGTCACACCATGAGAGCCATCAAATAACCCCAGAAAACATGTATCTGACCTATTTCCGTAGTTGTCAAGCACAATGAATCGGTCTTCCATGTCTCCCTGCCATGTTGAATTTTTATCTTGGCAAACTGATAATGCTTTTATTAAAGAATTACTTACTTTCTTAAAAGTACTAGGATTGTTAATATTAGCAGGATCACCATATGATGTAGGAGTGTGATTATTCATAAGGAATTCAAATGAATAATCAATCTTCTGCCTGTGTTTCTCAGAATATTTGGGAATCTTGGTCAGTTTTGAAATTAGTTTCTGTCTCTGAGCTAAAAGTGTTTTGTTGTCAGTCTTTGTTTGTGGGTTGTCAAAGCCCAGCAAAGTTTGGGCTTTGTGGGTGTTTTTATGATAAAGAAGGTGGTATGGATATATTGTTTGTTGACACGCAGAGCAAAAAATTGAAATGTGCTGGGAATCATGGTTCTTGGGTGCAGTTGTGACCTTCTCCAGCTCATCTTCCGCATCTTTAGAATGTTCAAAATCAGGTGGATTTGTTTTGTCTTGTGACTTTTTCTCCCATGTCATTCTGTAAAGGAGTTGACAATGTTAAAGAGTTTTCATATTTTCATATTTCAACATTTTAATATTATGTAACACTGCATTTGCCTAAGTCTTGTTCTCTCTCATAAACTCTGAATTGCATCATTGTCTACTAATGCATATGTGGTCAAGAAAATGGGAAACTATGTGAGATTTTATAAAAATTGTAGCTATGTTAAAAATCAGCAAACTCAAGAAGTGAAAAGTTTGGAAATACAGAATTCATGACATGATTTGGATTATGCTTGTACCTAGTAAAGTCTCAGTCAGTTGTTTCCTGCTTGTGATTCAGTGCATGGCCCTGTGCCTTCACGCTGTTAGAACTGTACATATGAAGTAGTTCCTCAGCAGCTTTTCAGTATCCATTCATCACTTTCCAGACATGGTAGTGGAGTGTAATTCCTACTTTAAAAAAAAAAACAATCAAGTTCAAGAGAAAAAAATCTGCCAATCTTCCACAGGAGATACAGAACAGGGCCAGAAGCATTGGTGTGTCTCTTTAATCAAATCTCACTCTCATTGCCACCTGTTTTTTGCTGTGAGGCCTTCAGGAGTCAATTGGAAAAAAATTTATACCATTGCTTTTAGACACACAGAAGATAAATTACATTTATGTGGACAATATTCTATTGTTTTTCTTGCTTACAAGAGATTTTGCAATGTTCATGTTCCTTTAATGTAGGATGCATTTTGAATGTGTGAGTTTCTAAATCAAGAAAGCATAATGAAGAACAAAAGTGTTATCAAATGGGCCAAGCAGTGTTTGAGCTTTTAGGTCTGTGGGAAACACCCCTGCTCCTTGAGCTCCAAAGGTGCGAGCAGCAGCACGCACCCTCCTTATTCTGCAGCCTTCAGGATGAAAGGAGAGATGCGCTTTGCAGCGGAGCTTGCAGAAGAGCAGTGAGGCTGAAAATGTGGAATCAAGGCAAGGACAATAGGGTGTAATCAGCACAAGCTTCTCTGCTTGTTCCCCAGCCAAAGCTAGTATCTTCCTCCTATCCCAATGCACCCCTTTTCTCCCACTTCAGCTCCTTGCTCCAGTCTCACCTTCCTCTTTAGCCCAGTCTTGCCCTCCACATTCTTGCTCTTGGATGCTGTGTTACTGCCTGAGTCGTGGGACTCTCTGCACTCCCACACGCATCTTCTCTTGAATATCTACTTCCAAACCCCGCTCCTAGTGCTAGTGATGGGGATATGCGTGTATAAAGACACTTTGAATCGTCTCCTTTTATTAGCAAAGGGAGTATTGAGATCCAGGATGAAGTAAGGGACTTATTCTTAGGTCTGGCACCTGGTGCTACAAACCCAAGAGTCAGAGCTGGGTGAGGCACTCACTGATAGAGGCCAGCTGGTGCAGAAGGGACTGCCGGAATTCAGCACCTACATGCTGGTATGTCTCGTACTCTGCACCAGCAAACTGATGCTTCTTTTTAAATATTGTAACTTGCTCCAATTTGGGTAAATTTACAAGAATCACAAAAGGTGCATTTTCAAATTTCCAAGCCCTAGTTTAAAACCTGACAATCTTAGAGCTTCTCTATAAAATAGTTACTAGACTTTTGTTTTAATGCAACCAAAACAACATTTTTTTCAAATCATATTCTCAGAAGCAGCTGAACTATTTTACCTGGAATTTTTTCAAATTATTCTGCTTCAGGATTGGAAAATTTCAGTATGAACAGTTAATATCTGACAGAGTTTTAAGCTACTGAAGACATGCAGCCAGCCCTGTTGGTAGCAGCACTAATATTTCTGCCTATAATTTGAAATGGGTCAGAAAACACATAACATACAGAGGAGCTATCAGTATTGCTTAAGCAGGAGATGAAATTAAAATTATACATTTACATTATATATATACATTATTTATATTATAAAATCATACAGCTGCTTACGTAAGATCCTCCCCCTAGATCAGCATGACATACATGTACGTACACCATAACATAGGCCAGAGCAAACAGTGGTGGTTTGGCAGCGGTAATATTCTGCAGCCACATTACAAAAGTAGCCTTTGGTAATTTAAACCTGTTTCAACCGCATACACTTCATACAGCCACACTTCAAGTAGCTATTTCGCAGCTGTTGTCTCTTCCAGGATTTCGGCTGGGGAAGGGCATTTTTTTCTCTTCAGTACTTCTGTTCATTACCTCTGGATTATAAGCATTTCCATGATTTGCATTTCAATGCATGCACTTTTTTTCCAGTAATGACAGTTGTTTGACAAAGTTCCATTAAAGACAAAGCCCCAACTTCCAGCCCCCACTATGTCTTTAAAAAAATCAAGTGCCTTTGATCAGCTGAGGTAGATCAATGATAAAATTTAGAAAAAAAAAAAAAAACAACTCTTCTGTAGAGGATGATACCTACAATAGTATTAGCAGAGTCATTTAAAAAATGCTTATGACACAGTAGTATACTTTGTCCTTGCAGAGGAGAGTTTGCAGGTGGCCACAGCTCTCAATCTGCTGCAGGAGCAGTTTATGGGAAAGTCCATCTCTCCACAAGAAGTGAGCATCAGCCTCCTTTAGAAGTGCTGCACCACTTCAGTGGGGCAAGATAAGGAGGTACATGATTAAAATAGCAGCAAAAGATACACTTGCACAGATCCCTTTTCCTTTATTCTGCATAGTTTTGATTTGAGACCACACAAGCTTTTTCACTGCTGTCATCATGATGGTTGCCGGAGAAAAGTTAGGACTAATATATACAGAAATCTGGTAAGCTGCTTTTTGTCAGCCTTTTAAATATGAACCCATTTAGTGTATATAAAATCCCTTTGGATTGGAGAGAGGAAACTGAAAACTTTCAACAAAATGTTAGTTTGGCCTCAGTAAACTTAATTCTTAACACTCACATACTTTATAGATGTTTACATCTCTGTAAGTGGGTGTAAGTACTAATACATCAGAATTTCAGAACACCAAGACAGTCTCACTTTATTACAATGTATAAATAACCACATTATTATATACATAATAATTCATGTAGAACAATAAGATATGCTACACCTCTTCAGTTGCACTCATTTTGCTCATAATTATTAAAAGGGCAGCCCATGTATTAATTCTTTTTATATAGTATGCATACACTGTTTATGTAATAGCTGAAAACCTTGTAAAAATGTAATTAAGAAGAAAACATTTCCTTTGTTGATCTCTTCCAAGGTAAAAAGATTAGTCTGTATTTCCTTCATCAGGAACAGATACAGACTCTCCCTTTTTTTGCTGTGGGGTTAAAGGATAACAGTGAGATACTGACAACACAGTACATGAAGCTAAAGCGCTTTCAGCCTCAGAGCAAAAGCTAAATTTTAGCTTTCTAGCTCACTGCAGTTTCCATGTGCCTATTTAGGGAACCAAAACCCAGCCCTGTTTAATGTTCTGAGCTGAAAATAGAAGCAGATTAAAAAAAAAAAAAAAAGAGAGGAGGGAACCACAGTTTGAGATTGTATGCATTTGCAAGGGCAAAAGTCCTGTTCCCTGTTTGTGTCACAACAAAGAGCCTTGGAGCAGCACTGACTACTAGGATGGGGAGGCTGCTTCACCTCTCTGCTGTACACTGCGCTGGCTGTAGGAGGGGCAGAACTGAGGCAGAGCACAAGACTGCAGGCCAGGGACTTGCATGGCAGAGGGTACCATCATCCCAGTAAACATCACATTTCTGGCAACCTGCTCGAGCTGTGGCACTTGGAGTTGCTTGCTGTTCATAGAGCAAGGTGAGATTATTTTCTGGTTTGGCTGTTTGGCCCTACAGTCTCACTGTTTAATCAGTGAAGATATTGCTAATTGAGCTTTGAGGACCCAGGATCTGATTTGTATCCAAACAGAAGAGTCCCTTACGCAGTCATCTCCCTCTGACACATGTCATACCTGTCTCCACCCACAGCGTGCTTCTTTGCTTACCTTTGTCACAGTCAGCACTTAACTGACACAATCTCTAGTTCTGAACTCCTTCCTCTGTGAGACTTGTTTTTTTATTATTGCTATATACTCGTGGTCTTGGAAAAGGGTGATTATTATGGATGCTGAAACCAGCACCAGCAAGATGCCTGCCTGCCTGCAGGCGACAGGAGAAGACAGAGAAGGGCTGTGCGCTGTGGAAGTGGAGGTCACGGTCTCCCTGAGCTTATCACCACACTGTTATCAGATAATATGTATAAACAGGCCTCACTACTGCAAATTCTTGCTGAATGAGCACCGGCTTCCTTGCCTGTCTTTTCTTTCTTCCCTGCTTCTTTTCTTGCTGTGCCTTTCCTCCTGCCTGTCTCAGACAGCGCTTCCCTCACAGCCCCCCCTTGCCCACGTGCCAGTGATGCCACAGTGTGGCTCCTGTTGCCTCCACGTGTTCAGCCCTGCTCCTCTCCTCCTGACTGATTTCCCTTCCCTCCGCCTCTCACACAGTTTTAGTGGTGGCACCTCCCCTGGAAAATTGTTTGCGAACGCATCGTATCCACATACAGAAACCAGGGCAAGGACTCTTGGCACTGTCGGGACTGGTGACTGCCGAGGAGCCACCACAGGTGGCCAGTGGGGCTGTGGCATTTGCTGTGGTGCAGCCTGAGCCAGGGGACAGGCAAGCGCTGTCACCTGGGCAGGAGCTGCCTTACCAGGTCCCAGTTTTACACAGTCACCTTTGGCCAAAGTAGTAAAGAGCTTATATCTTCTGTGAAAAACCTTACGTAGCCTTTGTTAAATATATATAGGACCTCTGAAAAACTCTCCACCTGAAAAGGCAAACTAGACAAACTCATTTGATAACCCAGCAGCCATGCCCTACACCTTCTACCCCTTTTAGCGGGGCTGGCTGTCTCAGTCTCCAAAACCATCTGCAGAGGAAATGATGCAAAAGGAACAAGACGTCTTCTCCCAAGTGAGTCAACGGAGGTGTGTGTAGTACCTGCTTACTGTATCCCCAGAAGCAATGATGCAGCTCTAAGGAAGTCTCGTTATGAAAGGTTTGGGAAGAGGTAAAGAGGAACCTGGTGAGTCACGGGAGCATGCTGGGGACAGAGCCTGCCTTCGGGACTTGGGAACACTCCCACCCCTACACCTGATAATAGGCAAGAAAGAAGGAAGTTATTATTAATTAAATTAATTATGGAATAAATTAAGATAATTATTCTCCTTAGTTATCTTCTTAAGTGTTGTCCAAAACTGGAATCCTGTGATTCCAGGCCAACTGGTTTTATGTCAT
>NW_010133152.1:913-5033 GCF_000699245.1 Pterocles gutturalis | reverse complement strand
AGAGTGCCCATCATCAGGTCTTAGGTGAGAACTATAATTTGTGGCACTGTCCGCTTGGGCAGAGGTGCAGCTTCTCATCTGGGAGGAAGCATCAAACTGGGAAATGGGAGTAGCAAAAAAATGGCAAAACCAGCTCTTCCCACACCCCAGATATTTTGCACCTGTTCCCAGTAGCTGGGTCCTTCTTGGTAGGGCAGGGCCAGCAGTTCACAACCCACCAAGTGCCTGTGTGGGACAGAGAGGCTGCAAACCATTGACTGGGGATGGCCAGCCCATGGGGCTCAGCATGGCAGGGGAGGCACATGAGGTTTTGGGGATCCACAAGGAGAAAGCAGTGGCAGAAGTGGAAGATGGGTGAAGATAACCTGCACTTTCCTCCCAGCGACACCCCAACTGACAAACCCGCATCTGGGGTTACTGCTGTACTCCTGGGGTTCCTCTCCTTTTTCCAGCCATACACACCACAGTTATGGTTGGTCTGAACAGAAGTTTTTAACCTGTTTGGTATCTGTGGTTCAGGCAAGGTGCTTGTGGTTTTGTCCCCTAGGATTTCTAGGTGCTCTCCCACATAGATGTGGGGAAGACCCAGGAGTGGGCTTGCACAGTTGGATGTGCTTAGGCCAGTGTAACTTCATCTTGCAGAAATAAAAGGGATTTTCTATGACAAATTTTATTATGTAAAACAGTGTTGTATCAAGGGTACTGGTCAGCGGCTACTTGGATGCAGGTAGCAGAAAGGAGGCCCCTTCCCTCCCGCCCCTGGCCGGCTGTGCCAGTAGCCAGGGGTCTGCAGGGCTGCCAGCCCCGATGGACCTGCCCAGCATGGGGAGGGGGTGGTTAGCAAAACTGGCAAAGCACAGACAGCCAAAGTATGCTGAGTGCGTGCCAGAGAATCTGCCACATATTAAGTACCACAAAGAAGAGAAAAAGATCTTAGAGAAAGGAATAAACAACAACAACAACAAAAAAAAAAAAAAAAGGGGAGGCAGAAGAAAGAAAAGGTAAAATGGTTCATGTTTGCATGAAGCAATCTAGAGCTCTCACTATCACGAAATAACACAGTGCAAGCCTATGTGCTGACTTCAGATAGTTAAATAACTTTAACTAGCACCTTCTGAACTTGGCACACACACCTCACATTGTACTGGCAAAGGCAGTAAACATCCTGTGCTGTGTAAGCCCAGCCTTTATTTCTCTCACTTGTTTTTCGTTAAATTAAAACTCTGACTACAGTCAAGAAGAGCATCCTCCAGTTAAGAAGTGAATAAAAACTAAGTGTTCCATCTCCAATGAGAAGTTTGTGTTACTAAAACAGCCATGAGTGCTGCAATGACATTTTCTCAAACTTTTTTTGCAATTTTTTCCTTTCAAAACTGGGTAATTGGGTGTGAGGTTCCCTGTAACAGACAAAGGCCTAGTGGGAAGGTCTGCCATCTGCATTATTAAAGTCACATGTAAACACCATGGGAAGCTGACAAGATGCTAGACACAGCATAATGAACAAAACTTTTGTACTGTTAATACTTCCAGTGATTCATAAAATATTGATAGCAGTCCTGAATGCATGTTGGCCAAGAGGGAAGCCACTTCACCCACAAGGAATGCACTAATGAAGGGACACAATGGGATTTTATACTTGAGAAATTCCCCAGAGGGCCAAGAGCTCCGCTTTTCACATTTGCATTGAACGTCAAGAATAAGAACAGGTGGGAGAGCAGGGAGAAAGTCCCGTCTTGAACAAAAGGAGAGGGCTGGGTTGGGCACACTGGTTCGACTAGGCTGGGAGATGGGGATGAGGGGTAGGGATGGGCTCCCCGAGCTCAGCTGCGGGCAGGGAGGTCCCTCTCAGAAAGGCAGCATTCAGCATTAGGCTACTATTACTTGAGTCATTCTTTATATGACTGAGATAGGCCCCAAAAGCCCTAAATGACAAGTAAGTAATAACCGGGCGTCAGACACACCCTAAACTGTATTTTAATTTCCTCTTTTGTGACTCCCATCAAGAATGCAACCGCCTCCTTTACTGGAATAATGCACACACTCTTGCATTTAAGCCTATGGGGTGTTCAGAGTGAATTTGGGTGAGAGCACCAAACACGAGATGCATCTCCTGGGAGCACCAGTTCTGAGCAGGCACCTCCTTGGTGCTGTCAGCAGCCTGAGAGCGGCCTGAGAATCACAGGAGCTGGCACTCCTGTCTCACCCAGCGCCTGGCTTGCTTAATTTGATGCAGATGAATAGTTTTCCTGTAGTCACCCGGCTATTCACCTGAGCTGAGCTGGCTCGCTCGGCTCCCACCAGCGCTTGCTAAAAGCAGGTTTCAGAGTCAGTTTGACTTGTGCAAACCCATTGACATGACCCAAGGGACAGAAACTGAAAAATGTGGTGAGGGCTTTTCAAACAATGCTTTGAGTTTGAATCTAATATCTTCATAGTGCATGTTTAATGATGGAAAAATAAGCACGAGTGATTCTGTTGTGCTCAAAGCGAGTTATGCATGCATTACAATTAGAAAATTAGTATCTATTGCTTGTACGTTCAACAGAAAAAGCCAGCCTAGACATATGAAATAAAGAATAACACATACACTCATACATCAAAGCATAAGTTTTTTTTGCTTTTTTTCCTAGTGTAGTGTAAGCTGTCATGACCTAATTCATTCACTGAAGCCACCGGAAGTCAACACAGCACTAGTTATTGTCCCATGTTTCCAGCCAGTAAATAATCTTTTCATTCCTTATTCTTGACAAAATTGTGAATGTACTATTTTACCTGTCACTGGAGCAGTTTAAGACAGAGTCAAGCTTTTTTTCTTTTTTAAAAAACAGTATATTTGCACAAAGTTAGAATGAGAGCAATGATTTAAGTCAGGCTTAAAAAAAAAAAAAAAAGTAAGAGAAAGACGTACCTGTTTGCAGTTAAAGGGTGGTTTCTTTCTAAGCTGCTCCTCTGCAGCAGCAGGCAGTAGTTCTGCATGTACAGTGAAATCAGTGTTTATAAATGTTACTATAGTAACTGTATCCGTAGCCACAGGCTGGTAGACTTACTGTTCTGGTTATCTAGTGAGCAGCAAGGTAAAAAGGAAAAAAAAGAGACATAGCATTATAAGACAGCCGTGCTCTTGAGGATTCATGAAGGAACTGCAGTAAAAGTGTTTTTTGCCTTTATATTAACCATGGCCTTACTGTATGCAATACAGCAGTGTTTTCCCCATTAGACCCTCGTAAACACATAATGAAATGTAAACAAATATTCAGGCATTTAACCACAGTCAGTGTCTGCTTCATAACAACATTCATCTTTGATTTTACTATAATGGATGTAAAAACTTTTCAGGCTTTTAAGGACCTTGAAGAATAAGGTGAAAGAATATGGTCATTCACCTAGGTTGTGATCCTGTGAACACTCTCCTGTGCAGTTTCAGAGACAAATGCGTGCTGAGTGGCTGTGATAAACATCAGTGGACTTTCAGTTCACCTGTGTGAAAATAGTAAAGGTATTTTCAGAACTGAAACTTGTAATTCATTTATATGCAGGTGTGCAAAATTGACGGTGGGTTAAGCTTACCGTTTAAAAGAGAAGCTGGTGATTTGAAAAAAAAAATTAAAAAAATAAAAAAAGAAAAAACATTGGGGGATGTAAAGGCTAGAGGAGCTCCCAGAAAAACCACGAGTCTGTGTCCAGGCATGGACATTAAGTGGTCCATAGGAGCCGATATGTCGTTCCAGATGCACTTTTCGCTTGTAACATTTGCTACCCAAGAAGACTAATGGGAAAGCTGAAAGTGAAACTAAGCAACAACAGTTTCGTTTTCAAGTCCGGGAGGAAAGCAGAAACCTAGCCGGCATTAAAACAAACAAACAAACAAAACAAAAAAAAAAGGCAAATAAGTTCTTGGGTGGCTGTTACCATACAGCGGCTATTCGTTATTTTAAAACATGATTCAGACACTTAAAACCTGTTGTTTCGTTGTTTTTTTTTTTAATAATTCTCTCTTGAATTTAAGAGGAACTGGATTTCCCCGCCGTTAGTTTGCTGCGGAGCTTGCAGCAGCGCCGCCGCGGGCAGCGGCTGCTCCACCTTCACAGTCCGTCTCCAAGCCCGGCCCGCAGCAGCCATC
>NW_010133152.1:0-863 GCF_000699245.1 Pterocles gutturalis | reverse complement strand
GGCCCCGGACGGCCCCCCCCCAGCCCCCTGGCGATTTAAACCTCGGACAGAAAAATCTCAAAACAAGCCAGACCCTCTTTTTCATGAAAATACTCCAGCGTCTTATTCCATTTTTTCCTCCCTGTCATTTAATGTAAATGCCAAGTCGCCTGTCACCAGGAGCTGGGCAAATGGGGGTGAGAGGGCGGCCACAGGGAAGGTGTGTCTCACCCCCTCCCCCCCCGCAGTACTCCTCACTTCGGAGTCACGTTTTCTTGCCCGTGCAAGGTGCCAGGGCCCTGCGCCCAGCAGAGCCCTTCCCAGGCGGGGATTCCCTCCCAGCCCGACGCTGCCGCTGCAGGTTTGCACATCAAAGAGCTGCAGGTCCCACGCGAACGCCCAGCCCGTTCTATAGAACTGCCATTTGTGGTTTCTCACAGCTCAACCACATTTTTACATATGTGCAACGGAGCGCAACCGCCTCAAAAGCCGAGCGCTTGCTTCTGTGCACAGAGCTCAGCTTCTGTGCCATGATCGTTTCTTAATCTTAGCTTTCAATTAGAAGATAGTCCCTTTAAGACCTAAGTTGGCCTGCTGTCAACACTTGTTCCTGGACGGAAAAAAACCAAAAAAAACCAAGCGTCAAAACCACTGCGCGAGGAACCGAGCAGAGAGTTTTGGCATTCTCCCGTATGTGAAACTGGCTGGTATTTACATGTTGAATCAGAAATCAACTGGGGAAAAAAAAAACCGATCCCATTAAAAGCGGCTGCAAAGCGCACAGCGGGGAAGGGCAACGGTTCAGTCAAACAAAGTAGTGCCGCTGCGAAGGGGCACTGAGGCTGCGGCGGTACCGCGGCATCACCGCGGCTCACCCGCTGCCA
>NW_010133151.1:0-1089 GCF_000699245.1 Pterocles gutturalis | reverse complement strand
TGTCTGCTCAGGAGGTAACAAGTCCGAGTCAAACTGTGGCCTTGCTTTCAAAGGGGGATGATCATCTGTCCCGTGGCTCAGATACCATTACCTCTCAGAGTGGTTTTTAGTCAAGATACTGTAATCCTTTGAAGGCAGAGTCTTCTCCCAGATATAAAGGAATTTATGACTGAGTTCAGCGCAGTCATGATTTAACCTCTTTGGAGGAAAAAAAGTGTTCATCTCCTTTATCACAGCTAGAGAACAGAGTCTTAAGAAAACATACAGTTTTCATCTCTTCCAAAAGCTTATTGCCAACAAAGAAACTCAGATTTCAGCTATTCCAAAATGAAACTGTACAAAACATTGAGAAACTGTGCAAAATGAGGAAACCATGCAAAATATCTAGAAATATTTCTTGAGTCAAGATTAGCACATTGGATGACAGAGGGAGTGTAAACTTTATCCATCTCTGAAGAAGAGAATTACTTTTCTCAGCACTGGAACAGCATCAAAAGAGACAGAAACAGCCTGAAATTCTTTTCATTTCATGCTAAGTAGACTGTTCTTTAAGAGGTACACAGAATGTACCGTACAGTGCTTGGATCTCTTTCACATTGTCCTTTGGCAAACAAACTCCAAATGGAGACTGGTATTTGTAAGCAGGATACATCAAACCAGATGGATCAGTGGGATGGCTGATGCCCAGAACAGGTCCAAAGTCATGGGCAGCAACAGTGAATAAAATTAAATCCTAAATAATTAAAAAAAACCCCACAGGCATTTCCATTATGGGCAGATGATTGCATTTCTTACTACCTGAGGGTTAGAGGTCAGGATTCTGAGTTTATGCTGTGTTTTAGAAAAGGTAACATTTCCCCATACCTCAGAAGCAGGGGGTTGGAACTTTATTATCTTTAAGGTCCTTTCCAACCCAAACCATTCTATGATCTATGATTCTATGATCTGCAGAAACTCAGAGAAGATGGTGACAATCTGTGCAAGTGGTGATGTTTGTGTCCTTGGGAATACTTTCACTTGGGTCAGTGATCTATGGCTGGAGTTGGACCTCTCTGGTAAACTGAAGGACTGGAGAAAAAATGTGGGATT
>NW_010133150.1:68722-69040 GCF_000699245.1 Pterocles gutturalis | reverse complement strand
GTGGTGGTGGTGGTCCTGACACCAAGGCATACGCTTACTGGAAAATATCTGTTTCCCTCTAGTCCATTCACCAAACGCCCCTCACCTCTTGTCACTGGGACAGAATGGATCTGGATGCAGTGGAGATGCAAAAAGTACCATTTACCTGATTCAGTTGGATCCATTTTGCTGTGTCTTGACAGCTATCCACAATGTAAAGCCATCACCCTGTCTCTCAAAACCAACACTTACTGTACATTTTCTCTGTGGTCAGGATATTTTCTTCCTAGCTCTGCTCTTTTTGCCTCTCCCTGGGTCATTACTTATTTGGAGCACTTT
>NW_010133150.1:32701-68695 GCF_000699245.1 Pterocles gutturalis | reverse complement strand
TTGCTAGCTGTACTTACTAATCAATCTCTTCTTTTTACTTTAGTTCCCCTTTTTCTGTAACTTTCAGGTGCCCAAATTCTTAAATTCTGGTTGCTTTCTCTCCCCTGGAAGTTTTATATATTTTTATTCTTATCTAGGCTTTTGTAAATATGTCTTTCTCTTTTATATACTTTTCCTTTTTGGTAAGATGTACTTCCTTCAGAGTCACCTCGCGTTTCCTCACTCAGATTGTAGAGCAAGCTATGGTTTGAATCCGCATTACTTGCATCTTTCTGGCTTTTTCAGAATGAAGTTTTGTTTTATTCACTCAAATGTGTTTATTCACATGATTGTAAATATATTTATATAATTTTTTATTCACTCAAAGATACATTCCATACATAACAAAAAGATAAAAAAGGTTGTATATTCATATATTTCCTAAGTCTTGGTCTTTATTTGCAAGTTTTGGCCCACTCCCATCAGCCATGTTCACTTTCCTTTCTGGGCTTGCAAATAAGGCTTCTCTCTATTCTAGTTTTTGTGTCTTCACTTCCCTTCTGAGCTCCTTTCTGTCTTCAGCTGTTGACAGTTCCTCTCACTTCCTTTTCTGAGGCTCCTGCATTCATTAATATTTAGTATTGCCTTTGATCCTAGGGTCTCCTGTCAGCTTGCATAAAGCCAGGTTAAAAAAAAGTCATCAATGAATCCTCCGTCTCTGTGTGCTCTTATGGAAGACCTGGATCTATTGTATTTCCTTGCTCTTAACTACGTTGTTCCATTTAATTATGTGAAGCAAATCAGGATAATTTCAAACACATGAAGTGAGGAACACTGGAAAGTCATAAAATAAAGTCTCATCTTCATTCCAAAAGCCAGGTAATTGTAAAAAAGATCTGTACATTACTGTAAAACAGCTTTAAGTAAAGCCAAAAAAAGATCTGTGCATTACTGTAAAACAGCTTTAAGTAAAATCAAAGGAAACAAACAAAAATGCAATTTTTCATGACATTTAATTTCTTGTTTTTTTTTTTTTTTTTTTTTTTCCTGCACATCATTTTGCTATTCATGCTGATAAGCTTATTAATCTATGCAAGGACACTTATTGAAAACCAAATATGTTTCATGCCTTGCTACAAAACATAGCCTTTACAGTTAGGAGTATGTGAAAGTGGAGACAAATCCATAAACACAAATTATGCAATTTGCAGAGTTTAGGATTTTGCACAGGGCTTACGAGTGTACATACAACCCCATTGGCTTCACTGAGGCCCTAAACAGCCACAAAACCCCATGTTGCATCCTTTGACAAGACACGGATCTTAAGAAATAACAACACCAAGTGTCAGAAACACTTTTTTTTTTCTTTTTCCAGTGTGTGATCAATGTATTTTATATGAAATACATTTTAATACATGGATTTTATTTTAGAGCATTTTCTGAAATCCATATTGTCCCAGGAGATAAAAGTTTCTAGCATTATTTGTCACATTATGTGTTTACTACAAACAGTTTAAGATTAAAGACATATTTATTGTAGGTACTGAAGCAATGAATTAGATGTTGCATGTTTAATCTGTACTTGTCATGGTGCTATAGAGCTTGTTAGCAGTCTAGGATATACAGTGATTTAATGCTGGGTTCACATTCAGTTTTCTATTTCAGATTTATAATTATCTTGTCACAGTGTTTCAAAACCACAGAATGTTGACTCCTTAAAAAAAAAAAATAAATTTAATGACTTAATAAGTGTCTGTGTAAGAAGTAATTTGTTTGTAAAGGAAAACCTTTTTTCCTCACATTGCTGTGCACAGATGTCTTCCTTATAAAACGAGCAGCAAGTTCATTACCTGAACAAATAGCTGAGTTAAGAGACATGAATTTGGTCCATGAATTGTATGCCTATAACACACAAACTTTGTGTAGCTTCAAGTAAAATTTTCTGACTTATTCTGGTGATTAGTTCCCCTACCTATGCACTGTAGGGAGGGGGATGTTACAAATCTACATATTTGCTATTAATTTTGTAAAGTACTTTGCTTTTCTTGACTGTAATGTGTACAGAAAGGATAGGTAGGTACTATCATTCTTGTTTGCACTCATAAGTTATTTATTCTATTCTAAAATATGTTATAATACAGATGGGAACATGCAAATCATTCTTCTGCTGCAAATTAATATTTCTATGGCTGTAGATTTGTAGCTTAACCACTGCTGACCAGTATTATCCTTTTAGCAATTACCATCTGTAAAACCAAAGTATCCCAACACTGAGCAGCAAAACTCCTTCAAACATGCCAAGTTATCACTGTATCTCAGTGGTCATCTGGTGCTTTCTTTGAATATTCACTAAAATTTGAAAATAATTTTCTCCAGTAGGACAAAACCCTGACAACTACTAGGGTTTATTCTGGTTATGTGTATTTCATTATTTTATGTGCAATCAATATATTACCAGGCATTTAAGGAGAGCGGGTTTTAAATTTTCACCAGAACAACTCTCTTGAAACCTTTGTGTGGGTGGTGAAGCTGTATGAGCTGATGAAGGAGGGATGAAGCAGAAGGAGATTCACTCAGGTTGTATCACTTGAACCTGGGAAGGATGCTAACTGTAGAAAGGGAAGTCCAATATGGTGCCATTTGTACCAAATGTGTACAGCTGAGGTTGATAGCAGTCTGCCAGGCCTCAACTTCCTCAATTCACAGCTGATCCTAGCTTTCAGCACCATAGATGACCACAGGAAGAAATCCACATGGTAAGAACCACGTCTGTGGTAGAAAACAAGGACGTGGGGCTAACGGCAGGAATAAGAATAGGAAACTGCAAAATATCTGTGTCCAGCACAGCCTTCTTTAATCCAAGCAGACAGCAATCTTTGTGTGTGATTGGTCAAAAACAGAGGCTTGCCCAGACTGGACATGAAATAACTCAGCAGTGAGAAAAGCAAGATGTGAGAGATGAGGAGTGAGCACTGAAGGAGGACTGGTAGGCTTCATACTAATGTCTGTCTGTGCTGTAATTCACCTCAAGCAAGTCACCTTTCACATGTATTCTGGTTTTGACCTGTATTCATACATCTTACAATTTGCTGCAATATGTACTGGTGCCATATTGGACAGGGAGATGAAAGGATGATTTATTAAGCATAGGATACTTGTGAAGTTCTTGATGTAATCAGTTGCTCTAAATTGGCAATATCTGCAGGTTTTTTTCCTAGGGGATAATGATAGGGTTTTGTCTTTACTGGCCCTTTTCCTAATTAATTTTACAGGAAGGATGCTTCAGGCTCTTTGCTTCTCACACGGCTTACATCCTTCATGATACACTGTGGGGGAGAGAGAACATTATGTAAGTTCTAGTGCCCTGTTTCTAGATGGCAAAAGTTATACCGGCCTCCCTTTGACACTCAGCACAAGGAGAATAACATCAGCAGAAATCGTCAGAGCATGGACCACAGTTACAGTGGAAAGGTCATCAGAGCGTGGGTTTTGGTTACAATTGCCAATTGTCTCACCCCCTACAGTGGATGGTCAAGAGGGGCTTTTTGTGATTCCCTGAAAAGGAGCGTTGGCTAGGTGGAGTCAGACAATGACTCAAGGAACAACACAACACAATTTTATTTACCTCAGCCAAGCACCAAATCACACTTATCAATTATCACTAAACATCGCTTATCCATTGAGCAAGCATCAAATAATGCTCAATCATTATTTGGAGGCAAAAATTAGACAGAAAGACAGAGTAGGAAAGAGTTGAAAGGTAAGAAAGAGGGGCAGAAAGACAGAGACAGAGAGACAGACACAAAGACAGGGACACAGAGAACATCACCAATCCCTTGTTCCATCACGTCAGGCAGAAATCTTTGTTTCAGGCAGAAATCTTTGTTTCAGGCAGAAACTCCAGGCAGAAAGGCCTTGCATGGGGTGGTGACAGGTCGACAGAGAATACAGTGTGGGCTCACCTTTTATAAGCTTCTAGGACCACACCTCGGATGGGGGGCGGAGGGGTCCACAAAAGGGTTTGTTCACAAAAGGGTTTTTCTTCCAACATGCTCTGCACGAGCTGTTTGTAGACATGGTGGTACCTCTTCTTTAGAAATGCTCTGTCCGAGTGCTCTGCCGTTGTTTGAGACATGGATGGTCTGGGAGGGGATGGGCAAGGGTACAGTCCGTGACACCAATAAATTCCCTTTTTTAAAAAATTAAACTTCCTTTCTGAGAACCTTTTTATCTGCCCAGATGCTTGCATTTTTTGCATAATAAATATGAAAACCTCTATGTAAAAGTGAAAGAAGCTGGAGTTTTTTTTCTTCCTGTAAAGTTGCCAGCAAAAATATCAATTTGATTTTGTCTTAAAAGTATATTTCCTGTATATACTCCATGTTATTAAGATAGATTATCATTTAAAGAATCTGAACAAAACCAGCTCTTTAAATGTAATTACAATTCAAATACCTTTTATCATTTATCACAGAAATAAGGGTAAAGTGGTCAGATGCCAATACATATCAATAGTTTTAAATTTTCATAACAAATTTAAGCAATGAAAAGCACTTTTAAAATATGGAATACTTAAAAATGAAAAAAAATAGAAAAATACTTGAAATACTTAAAAATTAAATACACTTTTAACTTTAATGCCTTTTTAATTTTTTCTAATCAACAATGTTGACTCATCTGGTACAAAGTCTCATTTAATTAATGATTTAATTAATGTTTTACTGTTGGAGGAACAGTGCCAGACCCTGCCTAAAGGTTTTCAATAGGTATGAAATACAAATGTGATATTTTATGACCCATGATAAGGCTGTGTGATATTCACTGGAAAGAACAAGCTCCCTCAATGATTAGTGGAAGTGCTTGTACACAGTCTCACATCTCTTAGGGTCATATTTGCAAACACACATGTACATATGTGAGGAAGAGAAAACGAGAGAATGAATGGGTACTTTCAGCCCATACTTTCACATCTGTGTTCCTGGGGTTGATGCCTGTCCTGGACACCTCCCCACTTTTTTTCTGGAGCAAGCCCCAGGCAAGTATTGACCTCCCCTTCCCTTTTCCCTTAAGCTGAGGTAAGGATGGGAGCTGTGACCACACCTAGGGCTCATTCTAGATAAACCCAAAAAAGTTTGTTAGACTGGGTAAGGTGAGGTGGTCAAAGCCCTCCTGGGGAAGGGTCATCCCCTGAGGAATTAGGTTTGCTTTTGGTTTGTAGAGGGAGAAGAGAATGACTGGGTGAGGCTGAAGGGAAAGGAGATGAGCATGGTGATTTTGTCCATGTTTCATTTTTCACTCCGGTTATATGTATAAGACATGTTTGCGGGTAATCTGTCTCTTTGTTTAGGTTATGATGAAAAGAGCAGTAACCATATCTCCCAAAAGGAGGTCCTAGGCTCAGAAGGGCTTTTCTGTGTTATGGGAATATACTTAATTTTCTTAAACTGACAGGTAACCATTGTTTTACTAAATTAAGAGTACTGGGAAATGGAGGAATCTTCTAGGAAGTCTACGGAGGACCTTCAAAAGCAGATGATTAAGTGTACTTAAAATAAGCATACAGAAGTAAATAAGAGAAATAGTCTGGTTACTGTGAAAAATCCAAATATGGTGCTTTGATTCAAACATCAGGGAAACGTGGACTAACTTAGTTTTAGCCATTTTTGGGATGAGCTTCAAAAAGAACATGGCTACATCAACAAAAGAAGCATCCCACTCACTTTTATTGGATTTAGAGAAAATGTGTTTGATTCATTCCTCTCTGCTAATCATCCCGTTCCTGTCAAATATAAAATATGAATACTGGCCTTGGGTCAGATATGACTAACTCATCTTTACAGTATTATATAACTGGAAATGTACTTAATATTCTGAATATTCTCAGCTGCTCAAGTAAAAATTGCAACAAGCCTGGATTATCAGAAGGAAGGTTCCTGAAGTGTCCTCAACAGTAGCAGCAAACACCAACAAGCTTTGCTTTCTGCTACTTACAATCATGTATCAAAAATGTAAAAACACATCAGTTACTTTCTTGAAAGTCAAATGCTCTTGATTCTTGGATTTAAGTAATTTAGTACAGAGTAATGAATTCTAAAAAAATAATTGGAAAGGGGTACATTTCTAACATTATCCTAATTAAAATATTTTAACTTAAAAAATAAAATTATTGTTCTCTTGCAGATTAATGTTAAAACAAGAATGTGTAGCCTAGTTGTAAAATGTTTGCTTTGATTGTGGATCACCTGGCAGAGAAAGAAAACTTTGTCAGTCAGTTTTTAAATAAGTGCATAATATTTCTTTGATCATTTTTAACAATGGTATAATTGAGACTAAATTTTTGTTTAAACACCTCAAAATATTCCCAGAATGGGATATTCTGAAAACTGTGTATAATGACAAATAAAACTCCTTCACATCACTGGTTCTGTGATTCACATAAACAGAGAGGCTCTCTAGTGAGTGAGAAGGGCCAGAAGGTCGGGTGCCCTGAGTCAGTTTAACTCTGTCGGAAACAGTGAAATAAATTTTGTTAACAACAGCAAAATATCTCAGGCTAGTTCAAAGTAGAAGCTTACATTTCTTTCCCTCAGAAAGCAGAAGGGAAAATTTGTCTCAAGCAAATGTTTCACTTAAATTTTTAACTCCAGACGAATTTCATACACTGAAAACTCAGACAGCTAGTGTAGATTGGAAACATGTCAAAGACAGTTGTTCTAAGGACCATCTTTAGAGAGAAAGAGAAAGCAGGGGAAAAAAACCTGCACAAAATAAGGTGGTTAATTTTATGTAAACTATTTGTACTCAAAGAATGGATGATCATTTAGGATTTTGTTTTCATTAAATATGTTCACCTGGAGATGGTAGACTGCCAAAAGTTAACAAAAAATCTGAAGGTTCCTTTTTTTTTTTTGCTACTTTATTCCAAAAAGTCAAGATTTGAGAGTAGTAGAAGGGAGTACACGGGTGTTTAATGAAACATATAGCAATTTATTTATTTATATCCACTCTTTGTTTTGAAGCTTATTTTCAACTGAGGCTAAAATTTAAGATTTTAACTTCTATAATGCTCTGTTATCTTTCAGAGATGGTACTAGATCCCTGAAGATGGGAACTCCAAGTCAGCATTAGAATTAGCACTGTCATAAAACCATGTTTTATTTATATCGCTGCAGTAAAAAATTAATACAGTTTGAAATATGGCAATGATGCAAAAGAGAAGGGGTAAAATGAGAAATCATCCCTCAATGGCTGTCAAATATTGAATTCCAGTCTCCTTTGCTTATGGATTTAGTATCTCATGAAAGACTTATACAATAATTAATAACATACAGTTAATTCTGGATTTGGCAAGAGGCTTGAAATATTGAATCTTAGATCCCGAGGACCTGATCCTTTACTTTATTGCTTAGTGTCCAGCTTAGTAGAGTTGCAAGATGCTGATGCAAAGTGGTAGCATCTTCCAGGTACTCCACACACTCAGAAGCGATGCCTGAGGTATGGGACATTTGGAAGATTGCTGTATTCTGCTTTCACTGCTTAAAGTTGACCTTGGAAAGACAAGGAATCATTTCAGAGGGTGTTTAGGAAGTAAATTCTCCTCTTTTCTTCTCTTTTGGGTTATAATTTTGGCTGTGATTCATATGTGTTGGTGTAATGTGACACAATTTTCTTTACTTCCCTATTTCTGAAGTGAAGTTGGCAAATTTCCCTGTTATGTTACTTTAAGTGGAATGGGTTCTTATTACTTCTCCTTGTTACTGAGAAAAGTGGGTTTTTTCTTTGGCTTTCACTTTTTACAGCAAAATACAAGTTCCTGAGGATGTTTTCTGTGCAATATTTAAATGTCTCTAGAACTATTAAAACTGTAACTGCCATTGACTTTTTGGTTTAAATTGGTTGTATTCACTACTCTAGGGTTCTCATTAGTTGAATGTGGTATTACCCTTTGTTTTCTTAATTTGCCATTTGTGGCAGCCTGCATTTTTGAGTCTAATTTGGGTGATTCAAAAGCTCTCCTTGCAGAGTATTTTTCCAGACCTGCACAGTCCATCTGTATAGGACATTGATCCCACAGCAGAACTGGATCATTTCTAAAATAAAACTAAAAGTCCTTTTCTCAGGACTATGAATTCATAGCTCTCCTTTTCCTTCCCTGGTGCTTCCTGCCTACTGATAGCCTAATAAAAAAATATGAGATATTTAAATGAACAGAACACAAAGAGAAACCACTTCCCAGTTCTAAGGATATATGAGGGGATATCCTTAGAGTAACCCTTTTGAAGTGCCTCTGGATTTTTACTGGGTGTGACCAAAATCAAAGTACTGTCCATGTAAAAGGAGTCGTCTGCAATGTAAACTTCTCAGCTGCCAACAAACAGCTCTTTGTGTGTCTAGAGTAGTCTCAAGTTACTGCAGAATTCTTTAGGGCAACAGGAGACCCATTCAGATTGGTTCAAAAGGATAAGCAGCCTACAGGTTTGACGGTGGGAACCAAATTCTTTCACTACTGGTTTCCTAAAGAGGTAGACACCCTCATACCAGTGATATGTCTGCCTCATTGTATAGGAGACTGCAAGCCCAGAACTTCTCAGTTTCACGTATAGGACATGTAAAGGCGTTCTATGCAAGTAAAGCAGTGATTTTATGTTAAAATAAGTACTGTCCATCATTGTGCTGTTGGTACTCTGATGAGGTAGCTTAAAGAAATCTAGAAACTACTGTCTTGCTATTTGAGTACAAGTAGCCCTGCTATAGCACATTTGGCCTAACAGCCATTCAATTTGTGAAAAAGCTGAGATGAAGATTTAAAGGAGAGGCTGTAACGCAAGCAGAAATTGTGTTGTCTTGAGTGTTATTACTTTAACAAGGACATCCGGTGAGACTCCATATCCTAAGGTTTCACATTAGGTCTTGCCAGTTTATCTTCAATAAAACCCTTTTTTGATAATAACATAATTCTGCTGTGGTTTTTGTGGTTTTATGTAAGTAAACTGACCCTGGAGGACATAATTCCAGACCTGGTTGCCTTCTCTCATTCATGAGCATAGAGAAAGTCTTGGAAATCTTAGGGCCTGTCTATGTCCTCTGCAGCATCGAACACTCAACTTGATCTACTTGTGAATCAAAAAGGTTGAAAGGTTGATGACTGTAGGTACAGAGACATCTAAGCTGGCTTTTTGTGTCCTGTAGCAGAGGAGCTATGTTTGACGGGCATGATGTCTGAGGCAGTAAATGCTAACAGATAAGGCTTACTATACACAGAACAGCTCTGCTTGGAGGCAGGTGTTGTGCTTCAAGATTTGACATATTATGTCCCCGTAGCACTGCAATGTAATGTAATTCCAGAATTATATTAGCTTCCTGATGGAGGAAAATGAAGCATAAAGATTGTGTAATTTTCCCAAGGCAAGCCAGTGCCAAAACTAGGAACAGAATACTAATAGGCAACGGTATTGTAGGAATTGTAGGAATATCACAATTTGAATTGTCCACTGTACTGCAGGATGCCAAAATGATTAGATGCTGACACAGCGCACAGTCGCACATAGCAAGGTTAGCCCCATGCCTGTCATCCTGTTGTTCCACAGTTCCCGTGGCCGAGCTGTCCCCTGCCCAACCAGCTTGTGCCTGTCATCCTGTTGTTCCACAGTTCCCATGGCTGAGCTGTCCCCTGCCCAACCAGCTTATGTGAGGAGGGCTGAAGCAGTACCTCAGCCCCTCTGCTTGAAATTGGCTGTGTTTCCTCCTCCCTGGCAGTGCCGGAGCTAAGCCCAGATGTTTGCCTGCGTGGGTGCTGGTGGATCCCACTTTACAGGCAGATGAGAGAAGGAGCTTAACTGAGCAGTGGATGCTGGAGTTGGAGGAAATCTCAGCATTATTTTGCTGTCTGTCTGTTTCCACCCAAAAGCAAGTCCCTCAGGGGTTGTGAAATACTAGGGCCTGAGCAGTGAGGCCCTGAACCAAAGTTGACCTCTAGGTGAATCCCACAACCTAATAATATACCTAATATGCATAATATTGATCACATATGCAATGCATTACCTTATGAATATATGCCAATTTATAAAAGCTTTTGTTGTAACACTTATAGAGCATTGCTGTAACACCTGCTGTAAGATAATAGTTGTGTAACAGCAGCCTCACTTGCCAAAGAGAGAAAAACCTATCTCAAACCTTAAAACAGACCTCTACATGACAGAAGGTAGTAGGGTGGTGACAAGCTTTGTTTAGAGACCCATAATCAAAGATAACCAGATACCTTTACTTCTTCTTAACTTTTTCTCGGGTTCCGGCCAAACACGGGAAAAAGTTAACAAGGAGAAAGAACTGTACCAGGTGTTTTTCGCAGCTTAAGATAGAAAGTTGTTTATTTAACTGTATAAAAGCGGGGATTGTTTGCAGGGAAATTTAGAAGCCTTCTCTATACAGTGGACACACTGTACAGAGATCTCCCAATTGCCGGGATGAGTTCTCCAAACCCTTCACTGTAAACGGGCTCCCCAGTGTCTGCGGATCTGGATGATGGTAATATAGGGCAATTGGTGATGTATCTTTCTTAATCACTATCGCTAACTCTATGTATCAATGATTAGGTGCGTTACCTTATTTTTGCACTTGTTATAGTAGTTTGCTTGTTGTCTTGCTTCTTTACCTTATCTTGCTTTTTTTTTTTTTTTGCACTATTTTTTCCTTATTACTTTGTCATTTTGGACATAAGTAAAAATAAGTTTACTTTTTTTTGGTGCCTGTGTCCTCTGTGCTCTCCCCGTCGATTGGCAAAACAGGTTGTCAGCGGTGCCCACAGGACCAGATCATCTGGGGAACTGGAGATAAATGAGAAAAGACTGAATGAAGTGAAACCTCCCTTGTTGCCAATCCCCTCCTTCTCACTGACACTCCATGAAGGAAATTGTGAAGGCTCAGCTGGCACCTCTGTACTTCTTTTAGGAACTCATCTGGGGAATGTTCAAATGGCATCACTTCTCATTTGAACTCAGCTCACGCAGGCCAGTCCTTTCACTCCCACTGGCACTGTAATTTGGTAAAGCGCAACATGTGAAATGAGTAAGAAGGTGGTGAGGTGTGTGGGATCAAGGAGCCTGTTAGGGATCTGCTTCTCTTAATGTTCATGCTCTGATCCGCCACTCTCCTAGTCATCAGGAAAGGACAGAAGAAAATACTCAGAGGAGTGAAAGGTCAGAGGAAAAGTGGAGGGGAGAATGGGTTTCTAAGAGCATTTGGGAGATTTCCTATCTCAGTTTCAGTCTCAGATCAAATCTTCATATATCCCTGAGACTGTTTGGCCCATTAGCCAGTTGCTCATCTCCCCCAGCACGTCTCAATTTCTCTTCCACTACCGACCTTCCTCAATACTGACAATAAAAGTGCTATGTTGCTACTACAAAGCATCACATAATGAAAAGATACTTACAGTTGTGGTTGCCAGACGACCACATTCAGTTCGACCAAGGAAAAAATCTTTCTAAGAGAAGAAACATTTCTGAGGAAATTCCTTGTCCCTCATTTTTCACTGTCACCCTGTATGGAAACCAGAAATAATTACTGTTTGTGGCATCAGTAAAGACTGTTTTCTCCTTGGACAGTAATTACAAGAAGCAAAAAAGAGGACCTGCGTTTCTGATGCCGTCTTGTACTATTCTTGTGTCATGACAGAAACCTGAGTGTCAGGACCTGGTTTAGAAAAGAAAACACTCTTGTCAACAGACCATTGCAGTTTTCATGGTCCTGTAAGGGTCATTGCTTCAGATGTGCATTAGTAACTGGCATCCTGTAATCTTCCCCTGACCTTTTGTGAGGGGATAGCACCCACTGCACACGGCTGAGCAGTTGGCTGTCATGATTCCCACACACTAGAACTCGATACCAAACTCAGCCGGTGATTTAACAATATGTTTTGAAAGAGAGCTCTTTGTCATGTATAATAATGAGTGTTTCTGCTGCCTGCACAGTCAGAGGGTTTAAAATATTTTACCAGAAAGAAAATAATAATAATTTCCCTGACCTGAGGTCTGAAATGCTGGATGCTACCTAGTTGTCTGAGCTTCAAGTACCTTTTCAGAACTTCAGGTTTTCTTTAGTAATAACAGCATTCAGTTGTCATGGTCACTTTTATTTATACCTTCTTAAAATTATGTATGGTTTAAATGAATAGTCTCGTGAAATTAAGGTCAGATTCCACCACCTTTTCTTCTATTGAACAATCTTTTAGGCTAAAACTGATCTCATGTAAATCAAAGGCGCAGGTCTTGCAATGAACAAGTAAATGATGGGGGAAATCACGAAGAAATTTGTTGTTCAAACTTAATCCTGTGCATGCAGGTCTTACAGTGACAAATTCCTTTCAGTGTATTTGCTTCTACTGGTTGTGCCCTGTATGTTGTGGTAGTCACTTGCAGACAAATATGAAGACTCTTGCTCTCAGAATTTTGGGTTCCAAAGTTTTCCTTTAGAAGATCTGGGTTTCCTGTGTATAACGTCATCAATATCATGAAGCAATACTCTGAGGCCATCCTTCACCTCCCCTGAAGAGTTTCATTTATAGACAGATTTGCCAAACCTACACCACAAAAACACAAGATAGTGTTGCCAAAATTAACTTACAAAGCAAAGAATTTGAAGTAAGGGGTAAGTGGAGAAACTGTGGAAAAAAATAATTTCTGATGACATCTGGAGCAGAAACTGGAACACTGAAGTGATAAAAAAGGACTCAAGTACAGAACAAACTAATGAAAATAAAAGAACCTTTGTGATTTAAAAATATACATATATAAATGTTCATATGATGAATTTCAGTCCAGTCTGCATTCCTCCACCATTCGTACTTCTAAGATTTTCAGCAGTGCAGAGCAACTGAAAGAACAGAATTAAAGCTGTGTATATTATGCATTTTCTGTGACTGTTTAACATTGTCTGTGATTGGCTTCAATGCTCAGATCCCCAGCATGTTATTGGTCATGAACAAAATTACAGTGAATCATTATTTTGATTTTCATGTGTGTTGCTTCAGTCTCTAGAATTGTATGTTTTCATTTAACTTTGTGTTAAGCAATGGCACAATAGCAAGGAATGCAGTCAGTTCCTCACTAATTACTAAATATTGGAATTACTCAATTAATCTAACCGTTTACTTTTTGTTTAGCACCAGCTGTTGCTGTTTTCTCAGAGCTTGTCTTTAAGCTAAATGCTCAAGCCGTGAGCGGGAATACTGCAGGAAACATTTGGGAGACAAGCTTGTTGAGGAGTTGCTGATTCCAAAATATGCTGTAAGTGAAATAGCATAGATGAATTAAATGACCCATATCAACTTCCAGTGCTAACAAATACTATCATGAAAGTGACAGGAAGCATATTTCTACCCCTTAACCATTGATGAAGCTACACAACTAAATTAGGTTATGCCACTCCATCTTCATAAATTGCTGATTCAATAAATCACACTTGAGAAACAGCTGAGTAATTACAGGATGATGCTTGAAGCAATAGAGGCGTCATTTGCATATTAACAGACATTTGTTGCAATAATTTCTGACATGGACTGGTAAATGTTAGACGTGATTAATTCTGTGAGCACTGCAGCTTGACTTCTGCAGCGCACAGGAAGCGACACACCAACAGCTGTGAACACGGCACGTATGTACTCCTCTGCAGTGACAGTAAGGCACCCATGTCTAATTAGCACCAGGAAGTTGCCCAGGTACAGACTCCTTGGAGTATATGTTTCCCCAGGGTCTTACCATGGAAAAGGTCTTGTGAAATAGTTTCAAAAGGCTGGAAGAAAGGGAAAAACAAAACCATGAATTCTTCTAAGCTAAGTCAGAGTAAGACAGAGTTCCTTCTTTTCAAATGTCTAAATAGATATAGAGTGAACATGAAACAGTTTTCCATACAGGTTTAAGGACGGTTTTATTTTATTTGCAAACTTCTTCACTTAGAAGGCATACCAGCATATGTCATGTAAAGTTTCTAATGAGCTTTTTACCTGAGGATTTTGCTTGGTTTTGTTAGTTCACACTGGTGGTAACAGAGAACTCAGTGGCATTTATACCACTCTACTTGGTGAATCTGTGGCCATAACACATCTAATTCACCTTAGTGAAAGTCAGCTTGCTCTCTAATGATTATCTGTTCTTCCTGTGTACTTAGAATTGCTTAGGTGGAAAATTCAATAGTTCCCTAACCAAGCTAACATTGCACCCTTTTATGCCAATAAATAGTCACTTAGGGGACAACAAGATACAAGAGGTGGAAATGTGTATAAGTAGAAACTGGAAGCTGACTTGCCTCACAGGCCAAAATGATGAAATGTTACCCATCTCTCCATAAAAGTGTTGCAGATCAACTGAAATATCAGGTTCTCAGAACTGATTGCGAAGCCATGTCCTGTTTCAGTTCCAACATATTAAGAGTCTCCCACACTAGTCGAAAATAACCTAATAGGACTTACTGAGCAACACGACCTAGTGGGCAAAGCTGTTTGGAGGAGAATGTTAACCTATAACTTTTTTTACACTACCTTTAAGATAGACAGAAAATTTCAATGGGATATTCACCTTTCATGCTGGAGCTTCATATGCTTGTTTATTTCTCTTCCCATTCTTGATTGCTCCATGTGCCTTGGGAGGTTCACCTCTCTAAGGAGATGAGCCTTTCTATGGCGCTGCTGTGATCAAGATGGGTGGGGGAAACACGCAACCCCAGGATGACTTCCCTTCTACTCCTTTCACACAAAGGGAGTCTTCAGGCATTGATCAACAGAAGTAAGCTGTCTACTTGAATCCACACCAGAACTGCAAATTGGTCCCTCGTCCAAAAGTCCTTTTTAAGTAAGAGAAAAAAGGAGTCTCATTTTCATGGAGCTGGTTGCTCCTGTGTCTGCTCATCACCAGAGCACATATTTAGGCACCTCCAGCCTGGGAAAGCAGGGTGACTCAGAGCACCTGCGAGAGGCCCTCAGCCTCCTCCTCTCGTCAAGAGTTTTGTGCCCCTGAAGTACAATGTACATACTGAGCAGGGGCTGCCTTGAGCTAGTGAATAAGAATGGTAGACAGAAGGGCAAGTCTGACGTCTCTCCTTCCTCTGAAGCATGCATCACAGCCACAGGTATGAGGCCTCTGCCCCTTTGAGATCTAAACAATCACGCTGGTGTACTGGAGTTGGTTGTAAAGAGCAATTCCCACTTAAAGAGGATGTGGAGACTCCTTAAATAAGTCTCTTGTGTTGCTTCAACTTTACTTAACACATCCCTGTTCTGATGGAAAGACATTGCTCTGCAGTAAAAAGTAAGGCTCTAGAATCAGGGAGCCTCCTAATGAGGGTGAGGTGTTATATTCTATCAATTCCTAATCTATAATGCACTTTGTGGTGTGTCAACACAAGTTCTCTTCAGCAGCTCCATCCAAAAAATTATAAGCTTTTTCATTTGTTAGAGAAATGTGACCATAGCACAGGGCTTTGCTGTCTTCCAAGTGGTAATAATGCAATGCATTCTGCAAAAGAGAACAGCGCAAATCAACTGGGACCTAATTACTGCAAGAAGGGACAATTCCCTTACAGAGCAAAGAGTCTTACTAGGATACCTAACACAAGCATATCGGAAATTGGCGGTGCCTGCTTTTTTTTTGTGGGCTTGGTTTGTTTTGGGGGTTTGGGTTTGTTTTTGGTGGGGTTTAACATCTTATCCTGGATCAGCAAAGGTCTAAAGGTTAGGGACTTCTGTGTTTTATGTAATGCTACCATAACAGTAGTCATCAGAGGCAGCTGGGTTGGGAATGTCCTGACTAAAAAAAAGAAAAAAAAAAAAAAAAAAAAAGAGAGAGAGAAAAAAAACCAGAGAAGCTAAAGAATTAACGAATGTTGCATTTTGGGGCAACACCTCATGTTTCTCATGTTTCTTCAAAGGTCCCACTGTTCTCAACAGGATGTTCATCTAAACAGTATCAGAGATATCAGCAGCAGCAGGATCAGAAGTCCATTTTTTTCCTCTGTGAATAGTAACAAAAGTGTTATTTTTCTTATGTCTAATGTGACTCGTGCTATTCTTAAATACTTATATTTCATTTTAATCCATTTGTTGGCTTATGGACTCAGAGTCACAAATCACATAGTCTCTGAGCACTGGGGTTCGTATTTAGCTTTTGAAATTATCTGAAAGATGGATAAAAACTCGGTGAGACAGCTTCATTTCACTCAAATCATTCATCTTAGAGTACATTGTTGAGCTGTCTAGACAAATGACAGAGGTCTTTTTTTCTTTTTTTTTTTTTCCTCAGTTTATCTTTCCATTAAGACAGAAAGGCAAACGCAAAAGTAGGCACTAAACAGCATGGGGAAGAGTTCTGACGATTCCTAAAGGAGTACAGACTAACAAGTAAAGTACAGCAAACCAGAAATTTTGTGCAAATATCAAGTATTGATCAAACTATCACGAACTACTGTTGTTTCTGGATTTCTTTTCCCTGCAGATGATGGCAAGAGGAAAAAAAACGTGTTCTTTTAAGCTCTCTACCTTTGAGAGTACCAGCATCACAAACCCACAGACACACAAAGATAAACAGATATAAAGATTTATAAAGACCCTTCCCTTATGGATATATGCAGGAGTTCAGAGAGTTCAGACAGTCTAATTTACATTCACTTGTGGTTTATAAAGTATTCATTTTATTCCTCCTTTTTGATATAGGCAATGAAGCTCCAAGGGGACAATTTGCTTCTATTAAAAAAACAAAAAACAAAAAAAACCAAAAAACCTCCTAAAAACGAATAAAATTCTTAGGGCCTCCTAAAAATGAATAAAGTTCTTTTTGTTCCTCTCATTATCAAGAGCTCAAAAATACAGTGAATAGGGGAGATTAGTCTTTGGAATATCTCAAAGTCAATTCTCTTTGCTTCCTTCTTTTTTGCCATGGTCCAAGATAATTAGGTAAAGCAATGCTATCACAGAGGTAAACAAAACAGTAGATTAAATGTTAGAATCAACTGAAACTGTTTCATGGAGCTGAAGTCATGAAAAATGTAAGAACCATGAAGCCCAACTTCTTGTGATGCTAGTGACTTAAGAAGACAAAAGGATAATACAGAAAGAATAAAATAAATTTGGTTTACTGAGTATAATTTTTTACTTTGTCAAATTATATTTAATAGCTTTTACTCAACAGTTAATTTTATATTAAACAATAACAAATTGCTATGTTAGTGCAGTTACTCTCTCCTATTGAGATTATTGGATAGGTTTTTGCCATTTCATTGAGTTTCATGAGTTGTATAATACAGTTTGTTATGCAGTTCATGTTGTTTCATGCTGTTTCATGAACAGCGTAATGCAGTTTATTGCCATCCTTTTTTAAAAGATGTGTCCCTTGAGATCTGTATTTGACTGTTTGTCAGGTACAGATTAATGGAAAACTTGTATAAAAAATAACGGTCCCGAATCATAGACAGGGGAAACATCTACTGCAGCTTCATGCTCTCACAGGTTACAAAATGTAATATGGCCATGCTGTAACTGTCTGCACTGATTCCCTTTTATATTGGGAACTTTCTGCAAAAAGCGTTTCTATAAGCAAGATATATTTGTGTATATAAGAACCAGACAAAAACAACAAAGGGGAAGAAGATGATATATAGCAGGATGGACATAGGACATACAATAGATCAGTTACACTTATGGTTTCCTTGCTTTTGGTGGGGGCAGTTTCTGTGGCATTTTAATGAGCAAAATGTGTGATTTCCATGTATCAGAGGAGAACACATCCCTTCCCATCAAAATTTCTGCTCAGTGAGCTGCCTTCAGCGGCTCAGCCAGCAGCCGCCCAGTGGGTTGGCAGGGTGCACAGCAGTGGGGACAGGGCAGGCAGACATCATTAGTCCTGCAAGGCTGTGATGGGCAACTGGGGCCTTGGTGCAACTGTATGTAAACCTGAGCAAAAAATTAAGGGCATTATAGGAAAATCAGTATCAAATTTCCTCTCAAGCTGGTCACTGCTATGTTGTCTTTCACAGTTTCGTCTCTTATAGTTTAGAGAGCAGGGGCAGGAGGATTGCTGCTTTGGAATTGCTTCTTCTGGTGATACAAAACCAAACTGTTCTGGATTATGACAGCCTTGGTCATCATAGAGTTACCATCACCCGCTTCCTGTTGACTCCAAACTCTTTCATTGAGCAATATTGTTGAGTTCCCACGCAGGTGCTGGAGCAGAGGACATTAGCTACACTCAGATATATTCATTTCCATTGTTGAACATAAATTTAATTTCCTTGCCCACCTGGGCTGAAACTTTCAGTTCTTCTGTCTTTATTCTTGTCCTAATCCTCATTTAAGAATGCCAAGTCAATGGCGAATTGTGTCATCTCTCAGTCCTCTTCCCCTCTCCTAGGTTTTACAAAAATGCATTCAGTACCACTAATCACAGGACTTTGGACACTCCCAGGTAACTTTCCAATGGTTTCACCACAGTTTCCTGGCTACTTCTTCACTGCTACCAGCCTAACAGATGGATACTCATCAGATTGGAGAGGTCTATTTTCCAGATATCCCCAGGGGGAATTCCTCCTCTTTGAAGCAGTGTTACAACTCTACTGTCTCTGAGAAAAACATTTTCAAGTTCTCCAGAAGACTGATTTGATTTTGCTCCATTTAAAGGTATCTGAAGCATTTTGATCTTTTTATGTAGACATTTAAGAAGGAATATTACCCTGCGATCGCTGGATTAATTCTTATCTTAGACTCCCAACTTTTGGCACTCAGAGCCCTGAGCTTGGATGGAGAGACATTGGTACAATTAAGGTCTGTACACACATACATTTACCTGAATAGCCTTTTACTAGCTACTATGAAGAAAGTTAAATCTGTCCCAGCCGAAACCAGGACAATCTCCTTACATTTTATCTCTGTTAATGCATAAATTAATGGCCATGCATGTATCTCTTAAATTTTTAATTAGATATTAAACTAGATAAAGTATCATTTAAAGCTATCATTAAACAACAAATGAACATTTTAATAAATGCAGCCAGTAATTTATGTTGGTGTGAATTGGTTCAGAATCTTTATTGCGCCAATAACTCCAGCTATTAACAGTACCAAGCTGTCTCATACAGGCTGACATTTTCCGTTTCATTCTGCATACATTAAGAGTTTGAAATAGTTGAAACAAAGCAAGATTGTGTGCTTGAAAATGTAGATGTGAAGATTTTCTAAAAATATATCTAAAATTTGACAAGAAAAATTGTGGAGACAAGTACTTCAGAAGGTTAGGCGTGGAGTGGTGAGGGGGAAACTTTCACTGTCAATGCCAGGCTTCAGAGGATTAACTCCTGAGCACAATACCTCGCTCATTAAACTAGCTCTTTCCTATGACATTCCTGAATATGAAAATCACCTCAATTTACAGGTATGCTCCAGCTTTTTTGTGGCAGCCCAGCCATAAACCTACCTTAATGCTTAGAAACTACCGGTGAATCTGTCCCAGTTATTCTCCATACAACATAACTGCTTTGCTGCGCAGTTTGTTTAAAGATTTGTGATGAAAACTAAGTAATTTGAAATGGATTTAGCAGCAATCAGTGCCCTGCATACAGACTCTTTGGTGAAGAAAGTATAGAGACAAGTGGATCTTAAAAGCAGGGAAAGAAGAGGTTGGTTTTAGCAGGTCTCTTTCCTGAGGTGGAGCTCATTCTGTGAGAACAAGAGGGCTGGAGACCTTTAAACAACAGGCTGAAAGTACCTCTAGTCTCAGGTTGTAGTGATAAAGATTTTGCTGTTAAGGATGACCACAATACTGCAAATTAAATTTTGGTGGTGAAGAACATTACTTCCTACCTTACAAGGCAGAAATTAAAGGTTTTCGTGAAATCTCTCTCCAAGTAAAAGGAAACATAATGATCCTGTAAGTCCCAAGGGCTCTCTACCTATCTCTGAATGGAGAAGAACAAAAGACAAATACATGATATTTCCTTAGATTGAAGTGGTAAGTGGGAAAATGAAGTTTGAACGGCTTGAAAATAATGGAAAGAAAGTCTTGATTTAAGAAGAGTTAGAAGCCTTCGGGAGGCACATAAAAAGGTTTACATTTTCAGGCCCATCCAACTCAATTAATCGTTCAAGCAAGAAGGATTTTAAAGAGATTCAGGTGGAACTATAATAAAGTTTATGCAGAACTAATGATCTCCTGTAGAAATTATCTCTGTATGGAGTAAGGTACACACAACAGAGCATCATACTGCTTTAGTCTTCTGGGAAATCAAAACCTGTAATTGTATAATGTGAATAGTTATCAGTATCCCAAACACTTTTATACTGAGATCAGGTTGAATATATACAATACTAAACTTCTTATGTTATCCTTGGATACATTTACTTCCAATTTTGGGGTTTTTTTTTGCAACTTTGTTTTCCCCTTATTTATGTTAGTGAGAGATCTGGGTACTGAAAACTGATTGTGACTCTCAAATATTGTAAGTTATGTGGTGTTTTTTATAATGCAACTCAATTTGCTCATGTTTTAGGTGCTATCAAAACACAAGTGTAATATATTAACGGTAATCTGATTCCATTTCTTTCCCTCACATAAATTAATATATTTCTGTGAGGAGTCTGTTCGCTCTGCTTGGCTCCACTCATAAATTTTAAAATGAGATGTGACAGTAAGATGTAGATGTGAAATAACTAAGTGCTTTCAGTGTATTTCCAGGGCAAAGTCTGTGTGGCTTAGTTATAAGTATCCTAAATTTTGCCAGACTTCAAAGGGAGGATGAGGAGTGAAGATGTCATTGTGCCTATCACTGAAGGTGATCCAGCCATGTTAAGGCTGATGCACAGTTCTTAGGGACAAGAAGAATAAATGCATTTTTCAGTGCTCTTCCTTGAGAAGACAGTGGCCTGCCGGGTAAAAGCAGCTGGCAGAGACAGATCAGAGAGGGCGAGAAAGACCATAAAACAACAACATAATAAGCTAAATCCCCTTTGCTAGCTTATTGTAAAAGCTTTTACTCATTGAAAAAGTTGGAGGAAACTCTAGGGTTATCCACAAAGGACCTAGTTCTCCACTGCTTTGGTGAAAGTGAATGCATGCCTATACATGAGCCGTGTAAAAACTTGCAATTTAGTTTACAAGCCTGAATATCTTTCCAGGCAGTGGAGAATGAGGGCTCCAGTGCCATAAAAAGTCTAGATTAAACTTTTCTGTCCAGTCAGATTCTTTACTGCTTGAATTGTGCTGTCTCGTCTGGTGCTTGTCATAGTTACAAAAGTTTTTTCTGAGGAATAAATAAAAGACTTCTGCTCACCTTTTAGAGGACCAGAAGTCTTCCTTTAAACTATTTATGTTCTTTTCTTGCTCTGCAGTCTGCAGAGCAACAGAGCAGACACATATAAATTTTAAAGAACGTTTCATAAATACCCCACAACTTTTCAAAATTATATTGCAAAAGCCTGACATTTTTCAGCTGTTGACTTTGCAAACACTTTTGTTTAACTGTTGTTCTTCAGGATGGTGGTAAGTATCCCAGTTAAGAGTTCTGTTCCAAGAACAGATAATATAACTTCTTGCTGCTATTTATGTCTTTACTTCCCTAGGGATTTTCAAAGAAAAGGAGTTTAATATTACAACATTGTAAGCAATCGTGTCTTTATTCATTCTACAAAAATATTCTGCTTTTCTGCACGATAACTTATCTTTCCAGAAAAGGATAGCATGGTAGTCATGGTGCAATATTCAGCAGTAGGAGAATTTTCAGTTTTGCCATTTATATGACATAAATTCACAACGACTGTTTTTGTTTTATTTGCAAGTTTGAATAAAAAACCAATAATAATGGTAATAAATATTTAAAATTACTTTTGAGTGTGTGAGGTTGCATATGGAGGGAAATGAGGAAATACAATGGAAAAGCCAGCAGCAGTGGAGAACATCAATTTTGTTTTACTAAAACTTCCACATAGGAATTTTTATGATGCTTTTAGAGGCATGTATAGTAGTAAAGAAGAATGTGCAAAATTTTGGATTTTGTTTCAGCAAATCTTGGAAGTCATGAATATGATCTGTTTCTTTTGGTGAGAATCCATACTCTGTTTTTCCTTCAACAAGCTGCTTAATTTTTTGCCCTCTCAGAGCTCCATTCATCTACTGCATCTTAGGCAATGAGTGGGTGAAACTGCCTCTTTAAAGCTACTTCTTGGGACGGGAACAGGCTTTTATTACAGTCTTTGCAGGATGGGACTGGATCAAGTGGTGTTCCTGAGCCCATGCTCTGCTCAAGGAGGCCACCCTTCAAGCAGCAGAAAGCAGGACATTTTCCCTCTCTCCCCAGGATTACACATCTCACCTCTTTAGCTGCTTCCCGGCTCCATAACTGAAGTGGGATGCAGAGGTTTCCTGCCATATAATGTCCTGTGTTACTCTTCCGCAAAAATGAACAGTGGCACGGCTGCACAGTGAGCCTTAGCAATGCTAGCGCTATACTGCCAGATTTTTTTTTCCTAACGTGATATAAAGTGACCTCTTCTAGCAATATCAGGCTTGAAGGAGCTGAGGGGAAACAAACATTATTGAGAGTCTGGCAACCCTGACAAAGAGGCTGTTAAGGCTGCATTAGGTGATGAAATAAGAGCTCTGTACTGTGATCCTAAGGAGCAGACAAGGCTTGTGGCAAAGGCTGAAAATTATCTCTTGTTTAAAGGTGGGAATTTTAATCACAAAAAAGGAGGGGGTGTTGGGGGGGGAGAGAGTAGGAGCTGTCAGAACAATTGACTGTTCTGTTTGAAAACTGACATCTAATAACAATATGGCTCTGGCTAGTGGATGATATTCTGTATTCCTCTATGATGCCTGAGGATGTTGTCATAGGATTCTTAACATGTTAGTTTTCTTTAATCAAAAACTTAGTCCTGGATGATACTAGGGAAATTGTATTCCTTCAATGGTGCTTTTACAGGCAAATCTATGCTTAGGAAATCCTATTATCTATTTTATGGTGTTGAAAACTTAAGCTTTCTTTCTCTAACCGAGAGGATGTTACTGGTATTCTTGGCTTCTGAACCAATTCCTATCTAACAATGATAAGGTACTTTAATCTTGCTTTTATTATTAATTTATTTATCTCCATTAATTCATTTGCTTTCTCAAGCTTCTGCTTTGTAATGTGTCACTTTTTATATGCTGTATATTTTAATGACTGAATATTTATGTACAACATTTCATCTTTATACATGTGACATTATCCATAACAATAGTACTGTGATATCCTGCGTCTTTATTTGAACTGGAAAAATTTACCTACCAAACTCTTTCTAGGTATAATATTGCAAATTTGAGGAACTTAAATCCATTCATATTCAATTTACAATTCAAAGCTTCTCCAGAAGAGCAGGGAAATCCAAGACTGCAGGGAAAACTGCATTTTCTTCTCAATGCCTTTATACCCTGGTTTGCAAAAATGTTTACAGAATCTTCTTTCACTGAGACTGAAGAATTATCAGTATGCTCAATTAAATATAAGATATGGCAGTTGTCTGCACTGTTTTTTGTAACAGCTTTTGCAAACCTGAGGAAGCTGAACAAGACAGGCGGTTTTACATTTAACAGGAATTCCTCAGTGTTAGTATAGCACCTAACCTATACCTGAAATACACCCAATTCTAGACTATTGAGTGCAAATGTACTGCAAAATAACACTACAACAGTTTGCAGTAATACATCTGCCTCGCTGAAACGTTTGACAATGCCTGAATATGCTTTGGACAGAACAACAGTAAGCTGTAGATACTCTAGGGCTCACTCCTGGAGCCCTGAAATGTCAGAATCTCAACTTGGTTTTAAAATTAAAAAAAAAAATGCAACAGCTTTATGTTGTCGAAAGCTGTTCTGTGTGCAAACTAGTAGACAGTCTGAGGATGAGAAAAGACTTTTGCAATCATTGAAATGAAGATGTTAGTATCCTGCAGATGTTTTCCATCACTCTGATCCCAGGTGCCTCCCAGGACACAGACACAGAGCGACACCAGAAGCCAAAATGGTGCTGCCCCCTCTGGAAGTGGAAGCACAGGAGAAGGCAGTGCAGGAAGGTGAGCTGGTGATGTCTCCACAAACCCACAGCCCCAGCTGCATGGGGCAGTGCTGTGTGCTGGCAGCCCAGCACCGTGGTGCAAAGCATGTTGCGAGCACGCCCTACATGGTGTGGGGCAGGGAAAGGGCTAATCGAAGCACCATTTCAGCAACCTGGTCTGCTCCTGCTCTGCCTATCTCTTTTGCTGAAATATTAAAAAGGTCATCTTGTGTATAGACTACTGGTTCTGCAGAAACCAGATCTAAAGGCAGTGTCATAGTTTTCCCAGCTGACTTGCAAGCTTTGAGAGGAGTAAGTAGGGCTTAGTTTGTGGATTTGAGTAGGTTTTTTTGATTGTTTGGTTTGGGATTTATTTTGCTCCTTCTTTTTTTATCATTACAAGATTGAAAAATTTGTAAATGTCTTTCTAAATTAACCTTTTAGATTTAGCTTTTTATATCAATATTGTAAAAACAAAAGTCCCTAAGCAAGTCAGTAAATCATTAATGAAATTGAATAACTTGGTACTTGATGAATTGGTAAAATAGCTCCACTGATTAATTTATCCTTGTTTTTGCCCATTTAGATCAGCCAACACAGTAAACAGCAGCTGAGCTAAAGCTTAGAACAATACTAGTCTTTAGTGCAAAAGGAATTTGCCAGCTATGCTGAGTGATTCTTATATAAGGCAAATGTGGATGCCACAAAGAAATAAATGGCTTCTTTGACACACTGGTGATATATTTGCATCACACATTATTATTTTCTGATTACAATAAGAAAAAAGTAAAAGAAGAGATACTCTGAGGTAATTAAGTACTTGAAGGAATGGCATTTGAACAAAATAATACTAGGCTGTGAACCAAAACACACTATTATTCAGTTAAAGGAAAAAATCAAGAGGACTCCTGCTCCACTTGATTACACATTAGGCAATGCTTTGCTATATGAAGGGCTACCAGTCCATACCTGTCGCTAGGATGGTAATTCCTACTTACAAATCCTTCATGAAATTGAGTCCTGAACAAGATAACTGATTGCTAATCTGAACTTAATTGCAAATGAACGTATCTCATTCAGCAGCTTGACACTAAATGCAGACATAAAGAGCCAAAATCTACCTTTTAAAGGAAAAGGCATCACAGGCTGCAAAGGAAAAGCTTGTGCAGCAACAGGGCTCTCTCACCTGACACACTGAAAACTGTCAAAGAGCTTGTTACAATCTTTTTATTTAAGGAGAAAAATATTGCCTAGATCAGCCAAGACTCATGCTCTCTTTTGTACTTTGATTTGTACTGACTCTTACTAGTTCCAGCCTAAAATTCATAGCCAATTTGCAGTCCTATCGTTTTGTGTCAACACTGACCTCTCCTCTCTCCTTAATGTTTACCTCCCGATATATTTATAGACTGCAATATTATCTCCTCTCAACCTTCATTTTGTTTGGCGAAAAAAAGCCAAGCACTTCTATCCTCTTGTGTAAGACAGGCTTTTTATTCCCCTTCTGTCTTCACAGTCTCTCCATGCACCTGTTCCAGCTGGAGGAAATGTTTCTTGAAGGTGAATAAGGTCTGGCATGAATGAGGTTTTCCAAAAACTTACACAAAACCATTAATATTTCTCTGTTTCTCTGGAAGATACCTTACCTCACTCTCTAAGTTTGCAATTATGGGTTTTTTTCAGAGCCCTAGAGCATGGCTTAAAGTTATTCTATCACCCACAAATCCCCTCACATTTTTTTCTTCTTTCACTTCTAATAGATGATTGCCCAACTTAGACCAAAACTTACTGGTTTGCAAGTGCAAATATATACGCCTGAAATAGACATTGGAAGCAGGATTAAAGGAAATTGAAGTGTCTATAGCTCATGGCTATTGAACACTCTTCTCACATTCTTTCTCACTTTGGTGACTTCCAGTCCTGTTGGGTATCTTCTTCCTCAATGCACTTTAGTGTCTATCAATATCAGATTCACCACCTGTCCAGATACGGAACTGGGCAGTGAACTCTCAAGTCCAACATGTAGAAACTCTCCAGAACCATCAAATTGCCTCAATGGAGTTCCCAGCTGGATTTCCATGGGGTGTCCTGAGGACATTTTGGCACATAGACTGTACATTGCTGGTAAACTCCAGGAAGCACATAAATTTGAGAGTATGCTGCTTCTAGGAACACCCTTCAGAAGTGATTTAGATTTACAGTCCCCTTTGTGTTTGCCACCGAGTGTGGGGTTTGGAGGAGACAGTGGCACTACTGTGAGCAGCTACTTTTCTTTCAAACACCAAAGGAGCAGCTCTTGAGATGCAGTCATTGGGCCTGCACATCACGTCACTCGTATGCACCCTGGGAACATCTGAAGTTCTTGATTTTCTGTACTTCATGCTTCAAATGCCGGATTCAGAAAATCTGTCTCTTGTTTAAAGCCTCCCAAAATTCAAAAATTAAGTCTTTCTCTGAAACTCAAACTGATAAAAACCTAAAGGGTCTACATACAGTTGTATATCAAATAGAGAGCAACAGGACTGAAATACAAGATACTGTGATTTTCTTCAAAACAATGTTGATGATTAAGTCCATAAATTGTCCTCAGATGCTCAAGCACTAGGAAACAATCCATGTTCCTATCAATTCAGATAGAATTAGGCAACACCACAGTATTTTCAGTTTCTGATTATTAATATTTTTTGTGAAATGCAAATGAACAACCTCCATTATTATTTATATCATGTCTATATTTTGTCATCTCCTAGCATCACTTGCCATGGTTTAGAGTTTTGTGCTATGACACCTATGCTACGCATTAGGGTGAGCAGTTTATTCACTGTGGGTCATTCTTTCAACTCTGATAATCCGGTCGATGTGCATGACTCTGACTTAACTCATTTGGTATGGGTCTTTGAAATAACACACACATAACCGTGTGTATATAAATTAAAGAAGAAGGGAAGAAAGAGAAAGGGAGATTAAGGATAAAGAGGAAGGAGAAAGCAGAGCTTAAAGGTCAAGCCACAGCCGATAGCACTTGATGAGCATAACAGAAACATAAAAGTGCACTGGGTTGAGATGCACTAACCACACACAGGCAATGAGTACTGCAATGTCTTGCAGTAGCTTGCAAGATACTGCAGTAACAGCTTTCGGTTAACTGCAATGTTATTTTCTAAATGCACAATAATTTTAATAAAAATTTTTGTTGCTGCTGTTCATGCTGCTTAACACTAATGTCACCTTATTTTGCAACTTTTGAAAGTGTTGGGTGTCATTACAAACCTGAAATACTAGAAAAACCAGTAATACTCTTAAAATAGGAGTATAATGAGAAAGAGATAAAAATAAATATTTTTTTTTTCTTCCGTGAGGAGACTAGAAACAGTCAAGGTGTGTCACAGGTGTCAGTTTAGCTCCTGTGCCTATGTCCATAGACTGCTGCTTGTAAAAGGCTTATATGGACATTGCATTGATACAGAGTAATTCAGTGACCCCTTATTGACGCTGAAGGAAGAACATAAGCAAAGTTTGCAATCACTATGGAAACTGCCTCTCTGGTTGCTATGTTGGCACTGGCACATCTGTCAGGGACAGCAGCTCTCCAAGAGAATTCCTTCCAACAAAGCTCTTCTGAGACTTGCATCTGGGACCAGGCCCAGGGATGCAGGTTTTGTTTCAACAAGTATCCAACACTCAACACAAGCATGATTTTATTCTTCACTCTGCCTTTGTAAGGCACCTCCATGTTTTCTTTTCAGTGTTTGTAGAATTTGCAGAGTAATACACCTGGAGAGGTGACATGCAAATCTTTTCTACTATGTGGTTTATAACCTAGATATTACGGCAAATAAAGAAGGAGTCCAGCCAGTAGGTAACTGAGAGCCTGGTGCTTCTTCAGCCTGGCATGTGGTCTGTTAAAAACCTGTTACTGCTGAATTTAGGGGTGTGGTACAAAGTATTTGTATAGTAGTTTTTTTTTTTATGCTGCTTTATGCATGAGATGTCACCTTGTTGTCAGTGCTCCACCACAGATTCACCAGTGCAGCATGCATACTATCTACACGAGTATATCAAAGTACTTTCTGGCATCAGCTTCAGCAGAACCATTCTGCGTGAAAGCAGAGAGCAGGGTGTCTGTGGACAGCACCACACTAAGGGAAACCAGCCACCAGCAAAGGCAGATACTCTTACGGCTTACATGTGAAGGCAGAATGGAATTTTCATGGAACAGAGGCTCTTGTTAATATAGTATTTGTCTTTAAATACACAAGTCAAATAGAAGTGTATTTTGTTTAAATTGGAATATGTTACCTTAAATAAATTATTCTTTAGAGTATTTCATAGACATACTGAAAGGAAAATACATTCTCAGGTATTATTTTCCAGTGCCAATGCCATCCACAGGGCTAATATAATAACAGTGAATTTTCGTGAAACCCTGCTTACTCAGTAGAGAGTAGCTCAAGCTTTTTGTTCTGGGAAACCTTTCAAAATCTGACCATGATCTTTGCTTACAGTGATAAAGGGTCATGGTATGTCTTGTATCATACAAACTCTTTGCTGTTTGTAGTAGGTTTTAAAAGAAAACCCTTTAAAAGAATATCTTGGAGGTGAAGGTAGGGTGCATAACATTCTTGTAACAAATGTAGCAATTGCTCATGAAAGAATGTAAGACTACAAAACAATTTCAAGCTGGTGCAAACCAGCCAGGTTGTCTGTCTTGACTGATACGGTTACAATTTAATGTAATTAATAGGTGAAAACAAGAGAATAGAAGAGTAATGCAAGCAATTTTTTCATCACAGACATCTGCAAAATGCTGTGTAGTTTCTCGTTCAAGAACTGGTGTTATACTACAATCTCTTCCATTATTTATCTATTAGGAATATGTATTCTCCTTTTTGAGGAAGTACATGCCTAAGTTTCTAAAATAAAGTTGCACATCCAAGAAAGCAGATTGATGAATTTTCTGATCCTGATGTACTTTCGTAATTGTACTGAGTTAATATTGCAATATCTGATTGGAAACTTCTAAGCCTTTGCTTTTGTGATTTATATTGCACCAGAATCCCTACTCTACTATAACAAACAGTTACTTGTTACATTTTTTTATATATAATTGACTTCAGAGAGAAGACATTATTAATTTTTTTCAGCTAACAGTATATGTAATTAATGGTGCATTTATTTCAATGTACATACAAACAGTAGTGTTCTTATATTTAATCCTTGAAATTTACAAGGGTAGCATGTTTTGCAGTGGTTATAAAGAATTCAGGCATGAAGGTCATTGGATTGTTGTTTGATAGCTAGATCTCTTTAAATGCTTTATCACATTTATTAGTTCTCTGAATTCAAATGAGAGGCCCATTTCTTTGGGTCTAATAATCACTCTGAAGAAAAATAGGTGGAAAAATATACTTTCTTGTCTGCCAGAATCATATTTTTTTTGTGGAAGAAAGGAAAAAGACAGAAAATGTATTGTGTTTTGCTGAATGTTATAATTGCCAATAGTTTTGTAGAATAAATTAAGCCCTTTTTGATGGTATTTTGACATTGCTATGGGGGGGCTATTTAGATAACATACTTCAGGAAGAAAGACTGTGTCTGTTAAATAGAATTAGTTTGAAAAGATCTTAACAAGTTTAATTACCATGTCCACTATCTGTAGGGGTTGCCCTGGTGTAAGTGGAATCATTACATTGGCAAGACCTTCATGTTTAAATTCCTTTTCTCCAAAGTTCTGGACCTGCATTTCGTATTCCATATGCAAATGGATGCACTGAGACACTCAGCAAACACAGGGCTGGGCTGGAGCACAGGCACAAACAAAGGTAGTTCTGATGAGTTTATTCAGCACTGCAATGACATCAAGATCCAAACTACTGCAGGGCATGGTCACGCTTCACTCTCAGGAGCAAGTGCTGCCAAAAGAGGTTCAAAGAGACGTGTTTACAACCATGAAACATGCTCCCTACTGATTTCAGTACCTGATATTACACAGATATACAAACTCAGCACAAATTGTCCTATCTGTCCCTCTTCCTAGATATCTGTAGTAGCAGCACAAGTACCGTACTCCCTTCTCACAACACACTAGAAGTCCTACTGCATGACAGCAGTGAGGATGATGCAGGGACAGGGAAGGAGGAAATAAAAGCCACATCTTAAACTTTCTTACTTGCCACAATGCACTGTGATAGTATTGGAGTGTGTAATTGTTCCCTGATGTGAATTGCTCCAGGTAGACATCAATGAAAGACAGAGAGAGTAGTTCATCTTCCCAAAGCTACACAAAGAAGTTAACGTTTCAAGTATGAGTTTGACTCAGGAGATCCTGGACTCACTGTGTCTTGTGGACAGTGTCACGCTCTTCTGTATGCTGGCAGGTATAGCTGGCTTCAGTTGCTATTTTATTATTCTGCAAACATGTTATTTTATTGTTGTGCAATATTGCTAACAATCAAAATGTTTGGAACGTATTTCCAGCTCAACAGGCTTTTTACAGAAGGTGAAATTAGCCACCAGAGCTAGGTCTCTGTAAACACTCACTGCTGGAGAACTGAAGCACCATAAAGGGTGTTGTATTCTTTCTGATACCAGCATTTTCTGTAAGTGTTACTCACAGGAATGAAAATGTCTCAAAGCACAGAAGTACATTTCTTCAGAAAGACTGGAAGTAATTTGGTTGCAGAAATTCAGAGATGCTGCAGGAATTAGGCTTCCCAGAAGGAATTGATTTATCAAATTTTGCAGACCCTTGAGAAAACCAGAAATTAGCTTTCACCCAATTAAATTATCATGTTGTATCATCCCCTTTCCTTCATTCAGTTTACCTTCAGGACTCCTCACAATTTCTATAATACTCATTTTCTGATTAGTTTGATTACAGTTTAAAACTGTCATTATTGCACAAAAAAATCCTTTCCTTTGGACTGTTTCCTCAGTTTTTCCATTGCTGAACCACTGTGTAACCATGACAAGTCTTAACCAGCACGTTATCACATCCTGCACCACCTTCATATCCACACCTTTCAACTTGCTGTATTTCAGATCTGGCATTTCTCTTTGACTCCATGGATTGACACTTCTTCCCAAAAACAACTTGGTTCTGGCCCCATTTTATGAGGTCTTTCATTACACGCCTGTTGCTTACCAGACCTGCCACTTTTGTTACTAATATGTAAACAGCAAGTTTTCCCTCTGTGTTAAACACACTGGTGCTCCCTGTTTTCTCATTAATAAGACTGTTCCCATTAGGTAGATCTTTACTCTGGGTTTCTTCTTGTTTCTTCCCTTCGACTTTAGTATTTCTCCGCACTGGGTATCTTTGGGCACTGATTTTGAGTCCATAATGAACTGTTCTTTTGTCCTTGCTGAGGGTTATATAAACCTTCCTCCTCACGGCATCTTGCAGTTAGAAAATGTTTAATGGAGCTTTTTTCTCTGTAGCACTTAAATGGTAAACTACCAACAAAGACATTAACTTACAAATACTGATAGCAGCAAAAACACTAAAAGGGTACTGTGGGCAGTTTGGTGTCAACAATTCAACAGGGCTGTTAAAAAACTAAAGAAGATTCAAAGAAAAGCTGTAAGAACAAACAGAGAAAGAAAGCTATGCTTATAGAGAATGGTATGAGATGTTCACTTTGCATAGACAATGAAGAAAGATGGAAGTATACGTTGAATTTAGGGTCAATTAGCTCATGCAATGTGATTTATGTATTCAGAAGATATTCAAGTTGCCCAACTTCCTTAAATCAAGCCCGAAGACTTTCCAGCTAAGCCAAATCATTCAGTCTTCAAAAGGTGTTTGTTACAAGCAATGAAAAGTTGATTCCAATTTAAGACCAACATCTCCGCAGCGATACATCAAGATGATTCCAATAGATAAGCCATATCTTCAGGATGCACCAGAAGGCCAAGAAATGTAGTGAATTAACCTCATGCTCCATCACCATGCCAAGGAAAGTGCTGTCCAATGGGTTAGACCTGAGCATGCAAGCAGACACACCAATGACACAAATTTTCTTCAGAGTAGTGGCTGAAGTGCTTTATTTTTTTGTCCAGATGTTGCCAACCACTGATGCTCCAGAGGAAGATGAGAAAACAAATAAACAAAAGCAGCAGGAAATTTCTTCCTAACCCCCTGTAAATAGCTAATTGAAACCCTTAATCTCTGATTAACATAATTAGGTTAAAGCTTAAGCATTATGAGAGTATTGAGATAACAGGAGGTATCCTGAAGCCAGGTCATAAAAAAAAAATGAGATGAAGACACAGAAATGGGATGAAATTTCTTGGTTCATAAAGAAGAGGATGAAATGTGGATTTATTGACAGAAAGAACAGCTATGCAGACAGACTGTCATGAAGTCAAAAATGTCTCCGTGAAGTTGCATAAAAAGTCCATGTTTTAAAATGCTTATTGATAAGCATTTTTACCTTATTTTAGAGTTGAATTTTTCAATCTGCTGCTGATGGACACTGATTCTTGCAATACTGATAGTACCAATGTTGCAAAATGTATTTTATCCAATATTTGCAGCCTCTACCACAATCAGATTAGTCAAATAACTCAACCTGTTTAATGCGCAGAAAAAAAACCCTACTTCAACAACACTGTGAGCTCAACAAGGCTGGCTTTCAAGTTCTCTGATCACATTTGTTGCTTTTCATTTTAATCCTCTCTTCATATATCTACACCTTTCTGTTGTGGTTATCGTAGCTGGATGTAGTAACCACCCAATATTTAATGGAAGACTGCATTTATCCATGCTGGGATAAGGAATTTTTTATCAGCTACTGACAATCTACCACACAAGGGTGAAATGGGGATCACACGGCTGTACGGTTTTGTATTGGTTTTGTGATAAGTTCTTCGTCAGCAGATACGTTGCCATCTTGACAGTGTGCTCTAGTGCCAACTGTACTATGGAGGAGGTCACCATGGAGCAGATAACAGTGGATCTGACTTTATAACCAGTGAGGCAATACCTACAGCACCCTGTACCACTCTGCCCGGTGGCAGCCCCATGGCACAGAAGCAAGACGAAGCACTCTGCATGTGACTGATGAAGGAGGTTGAGGTGCTGTGCTAGATGAAGGGCACTCCCCTTCCTCTTTGGCTTTCTTAAAAACACATTTGCAGCATTTGTATCTGTGGGTCTGCTAACTTCTGTAAAAATGGGTGATAACTGGACCTGTGTAAGTGAGACAAAGACCTGTCTCTGGTTTTTTTATGAAGGTGTCCTGACTGATTTATCATCACTGTGGGCACTGCAGATGAAGAACCAAATGACAGGTTGTCAAGAAATAAAAAAGAAACTAGAAGACAGACTAGTTAGTGTTTCACAGGAAGTTTGCTGGTGTGATGAATACAAATGAAAGCTATTAGCTTTAGAGCAAATTATGTTCCAGCTGCAATCTGTGTACTTTTCACGTCACCACAGACAGAGCTGTAAGCCGAGTGAACTGGTAGATAACATAATTCTGAAATGTTTTTGCTTCAATAAGAATCTAATTTGTGCAAGGGAGATAAAGAACTGACATGTTAAGAAATGCTGTTCTGAGATATTAATTTCATGTGGACAACAGGGGCTTACAAACCTTGAGAAGATACATGCTTTGGAGATGCCCAGAAGGTTGGACACTCCTTTTTTGTCTCCTTGAAGGCATGCAATGGGTATATTTCCCTCTCTGACAACTCTCTTCCATTTTGAAAAGAAAAACTTTTTTTTTTTCCTTGTGCTCTCAATTCCACATATTGCTTCCTCCCTCAAGAACAGGGTAAATGAGATTCCCTGATTCATGTGGGTTTTATTTTCTTTGGTTATCTTGCCAGCACAAACCCCGTGGCAGCCCTCTTTTTGCTCCTCATTGCCTGGCATGCACCTTCCTCTCTATTCTGCACAGAAGCAAACTCCATACAAAACCACTTTCTAACAAACAACTTTCCTTTAAACTTCACCCCACGTGTTTTGATGCAGTCCCTGTTATTCTCTACATTTTTGAGTGCTGACTTTGCTGACAGGCCAGTTCACTCCAGGGCTACAAGCTGGAGCAAACCAAGTACCCACCTTGCAAGGGGAACAGGCGCTGGAGAGAGGGTCTTCTTCTCCCAAAGGCTCATGCCATCCACTCAAGAGACTCCTTCACTTAATTCTCAGTTGTTTGGTTAAATCAATAGGCATTGGTTGTTGGGGTTTTTTCTTGATCCAAGGCCTGCTTTTGCCTTCACTTAGGAGGTTTTCTTTAGAGTATCATAGTAGGACTCCTAAAGCAGACTTTCTCTGCTTCATCCCACAAAGGACAGAGACACAGAGAAGTAGACTGTGAAATAATAATAAAAAAACCCACCAAAAAACTTTCTGCTTTTGAAACAAACATACATGCAGAAGTTGCTTTACTCTCTTCTGCCGGTGTAAAGGGGCATAAAAATGTCACTTATTTCCCTTGCCACTGCCAAAATGGAACTGTAGAGGCCCGGTGTAACTAAGAGTCAGGCTTTCCAAGTATGTTAATTCAGTAAGTTCGTAAGATTTATGATTGTAGGAAAGAAGATAGAGATGTGTGGGGGTCATTGTTACAAAGCTGAATATTACATATTTTGACTTATTTAAATTTAATGAACCCCAGAAAGCACTTTTAGTGTTTACTTTTTCCTCGTTTGATTCTAATTAACCTTTCCCATGATTCAGATGTCTGACAAATGTGGAGGGCTACAGGGCTAAGTGCTTTTTTCCCATGATTGACTTTAATTAAGCTTGCTCTAGGCTTGAAACCCTTGTAAACTTAGAGAACTTTATTTTAATTGCCTTCTGCCACATTTACTTATGCTAGACAAATATTATAAATCAAATACTAACAAAGAACTGACAAAGTAGTAGTCTGCCATGGTGAAATGCATTACACTAAGCCTGAATAGGAAGTGCTATGGTGAGAGAAAAGCTACAGATATCGTGAAGGCAACTTCTGGAGCATTAGCAGCTTTTTCTTTTCTGCAGGGTAGGTACATTAAGACTCTGAGTTTCAAACTACTGTTATTCTTCTCCAGTTTCAGTGGTAACAAATCATATTCATTCATACCAGAAGTTATTAACCGGATACTTGGAGAACTTATTTCACAGTTTGGACTGTTCACTAAGTCTCTGTTGCAGCTGTTGGAATGAGTCAAATCAATCTTAGTTAGGGGACTTTGTCATCTAAATCCCATAGCATTTCTGCTCCCTAAGTCTGTCCTTAAAAGAGTCATCATCAGAACCACACAAACAGCCAGGCATCAATACTTGAACAAATAAATACTGATTTCATTATTCAAAACATTGCACACAGAAATGTGCTCCAACAGGTATGTGCAGAAATAAATGAAAAATCATCCATAACTTGTGAGTGGATATGAAGGTTTTATCCTGTGGTGGGTTGACCCTGGCTGGATACCAGGTGCCTGCCAGAGCTGCTCTATCACTCCCCTCCTCAATTGGAGAGGGGAGAGAAAATATAATGAAAGGCTTTGTGGGTCTAAATAAGGACAGGGAAAGATCACTCACCAATTACTGTCACAGGTAAAATAGGTTCGTCTTGGAGAAAATTGATTTAATTTATTACCAATCAAATCAGAGTAGTATAATGAGAAATAAAACCAAATCTTAAAAACACTTTTGCTCCATCCTTCCCTTCTTCCTGGGCTCAACTTCATTCGTGATTTCTCTACCTCTTCCCCTCCAGTGGTGCTGGCGAATGGGGAATGGGGGCTGCGGTCCGTTCATCACGCATTGTCTCTGTCTCTCCTTCCTCCTCAGAGGAGGACTCCTCACACTCTTCCCCTGCTCCAGCCTGGGGTCCCTCCCACAGGAGACAGTCCTCCACCAACTTCTTCAGTGTGAGTCCTTCCCACGGGCTGCAGTTCTTCACTAACTGCTCCAGCGTGGGTCCCTTCCATGGCGGCAGTCCTTCACGCACACAC
>NW_010133150.1:10360-32685 GCF_000699245.1 Pterocles gutturalis | reverse complement strand
GGGTCACAAGTCCTGCCAGCAAACCTGCTCCAGCCTGGGCTCCTCTCTCCACGGCCCCACAGGCCCTGCCAGGAGCCTGCTCCAGCTCGGGCTTCCCATGGGGTCACAGCCTCATTCGGGCATCCCCCTGCTCCGGCGTGGGGTCCTCCCCGTGCTGCAGGTGTATCTCTGCTCCCCCGTTACCCCCATGGCTGCAGGGGCACAGCTGCCTCGCCATGGGCTGCACCACGGGCTGCAGGGGAACCTCTGCTCCAGCACCTGGAGCACCTCCTGCCCTCCTTCTGCACTGACCCTGGGGTCTGCAGAGTTGTTGCTCTCACTTATTCTCACTCACCCCTCCAGCTGCAATTGCTGTTGAGCAGCAACTTTTTCCCCTTAAATCTGTTATCACAGAGGCATTACCACCGTCTCCGATATATATCCAAAAAAATGTTCATAAGTTTTTTTAGTGTTTCCTGTCAAATGATAGAATTTTAAGTTAAAATTCTGTCAGCTCATGGATGGGGAACATCCTCACTATGCAAACAAATGGCAAATCCTATTTTCATTCTGTGTTGCATTGCTACAAACTGAACTATGAGCTGCACAGAGGCATCCTTAGTTGCGTAAAGACAATATACTGAATATTTTTGCTCCTTTTCCATCTTTCAGCAGATTCGGAAGGCTCAACTGAGCTATATTTATTTAGTTACACTTCTCCTATACAATCTCCTTCTGCTTGATTGAAATGTTGTGGCTCTCATGTCAAAATGCCATCCTGAGAAAACCTTTTGCACTTGCTGTGGCTGCAAGTGTTTATCCCTAATAGAAAAAGTTCTGGGGAGTTTTTGCTGGAAAGAAGCCTAACAAAACTGCCTTTGTGTTTGATTACAGTATAGCAGTGGTCTTGCAATAAGAGTCAACCTTCTCCTTCAGTAACCAACATCCTGAAAACAGATGTCAACAGAGGTTAACCATGGTGTCTCAATCTTGATGGCTCTGTGTTTCCTTCCAGTTTTTTCTTCCTTTTCTAACACAACAAAGTATACTCAAAATAATAACCAAAACTGAGTGCGGCTTAGATCAAGTTAATTCCCAAAACAGAATCCTTTCATCTGGGCCCACAAAAAGGACAAAAGAATGCCTAAATATTTAATCATATTACATTAATATGATTAATACATACATAAATATATGTATACAGCTATATGTTTATCTATGCAACTATTTAACATGTCTATTTCATCTGAATACAGAGCCTGCACAAGGTAGTAGACTGATGGCTCTCTTAGTTCTATTTATCCAGCTAACGTGTATTGCCAAAGCCATTGCAACTAATGTCCTCCAAGGGGACCACTGTTGGCTTAGAAAGAATAATTACGTTTCTGTACCCTGTTGATACTTAGCTTCCAAGAGTGCTGTTAGAAACACTGTACCAAGGTGGCAACTTTCAAACTGCAGCCCAGGACCACAGAATGCCATAAGCCAACCTAAAGTCATGTGCCAGAGCCTGCACAAAGCTGTTGAGCCAGGAGGACAGCTGTTAGCTTTTGTGGAGCCTGCAAGGATGGTGGTTTAGTTCCTGAGTTTGACATATTTAGCAGTCCTGTTGGAGGACTCAGGAGCATTTTTAAAGTAAACAAGGATACATAATGAGAGATGCACAATGTGGAATTCCACACTTGGTGCACAAACCCATTTGTTTTAAAAGGACTCAGAGCCCTCTATATAGCAATGTATTATTTTTAAAATATTGAGATATAAACTATTTTATGTACTGTGACTTTTTAATGCTCATGTGTCTTTGTTTAATCTGAATCACAATTAGTCATGGGAAAAAAATCTACAGCCATTTCCTAGTTTTAATTAATTCTATTTTACATCTTGACACTTTAACTTGCTCTTGATCAGCTTCTAAGTGATCTCTTTGACATGCTTATCTTTAATTCAGAGTAATTGCCAAATCAGTTCACAGTTTATCAGAAATGTGAAGAATAACTCTATCCAGAAAGAGCTATTTTTCTTTGAGAGTGAAAGCAAGCTACTACAAAGGGCTTGTGAGATTTAAGAAAAATGGTAATGTCATCTGAAATTTCTGAGTGGGAGACTCCCTTCAGTTTTCTAGCAAGAATATTAAGTAATTTCTTCATTCCATAAACATTAGAGTGATCTTACTTGAATGAAAAATACTGCCTACATTCTGTTGCCTTATTTAGGCTAAGTTGAAAGATCTACAGTCTATTACAATCTATCATGTGTGCTTGTTTTGTGGATGTCTTTTCTATGCCATGTTTTTACTGTGTGAGAGTGTTGACAATTAGTATTGGTCTTCAATGACACTCATAATTACAATCTAAACAGTATCGTGTCTGCCTCAAGATTTCCTTGATATATACTTTTTAAAACTCTGCATAACAAGTATAATAACTGAAAAAAAAAGTGCTTATTTTCTCAGCTTGTTCACTGTGTACGAAATCCCAGGTACAGACAGTCACATTTTGCCCCTATTGATTCATTGTTATTTGGGTGTAACTCAGCTGCCAACAGTGGGGACAAGGACCTTACACAAAAAGATTCATTTCTGCTATGCACATTTATATTTGTTCTTTTGACTCTAGGAAACGAAATTAGAGTTGCAGCTGAGCCAAACTTTTTAATGAATTGCAAGTTTACAAAAATAGTAATTTAAAAAAAAAGGCAGATCTAGGACAATTTTGCAACTTTCTGCAGCTGGGTCAAAACTGGCATGAAGTTTTGATCCAGAAGAAATGGAGGAAATGTTTTCTAGGAGGAATTTTGTTTCAAAATGTACACCATGTGATGCTGTGGCTTTTCACACAAAATAAAATTTTCAATTTGAAATTCACTAATTCTTTAAGATTATTTTTAAAAAAGGCACAAAACCAAAATGAAACACCAGTGGCATAAAAACGAAACACAGGAGATTTCTCCAAACTACATTTTCCTTCAGATTTTGGTTGGGACACTGAGCAGGAAATCGATTAGTCACACACAAGCTTTCTTGTGGGCAGGATTTGGTTATTTACAGGGTCATGAGCATTGCTTAAACCATGCAAAGAGAAAGCCTACCCAGTGAGCGCACAGAAGGGATGAAAGTATGCATATTGGTATTTTTAAAGACTGCAAAGAGCACTGTATGTAGGGACTATGACCAACAGCACAGCTGCAATGAATTCATTACCCAGCTGGTAGACACTAAGAATATAGACGGGCAGCGATTCCCTGTGGCAGTCCAGTTTGACCTAATGATAAATAGAGGTGATGGGGACTGGTGCCACCTCCCTCCACCCCAGAGAGGACCATGCTTCCTCCTCTAATAAGGGCTATCCCTTCCCCTTTTCTATGCTGACAGCACAATCCCTTTTTGATTCTTGCTGCTGTACCATGCTACACTACCCATCAGCGCCCCATCACATCACAGCACAGTGCAATTGGGTCTACGTCATGCGCTACTTGAAAAAGCCAGACTAGCTAAAGTGAGAACTATGGGGCACAGGAGCACAACAGCATTTCTGTGGAGAAGAGAGATGAAAATGAATCCCCCCATGTCCCAAGACCACAAGTTTGTCTTTCATCTTTGTTACTGGTGGCTAAATTGTTTCTTCTTTTCCAGGGAAAAAAGCAAGCAAACAAACAAACAAAAAAAAAAAGAAGGTAGAAAACATTTAAAATAATTAGGAAGCATGCAAGACACCCTACTGAAGGGGACATGATGTGCACGTTGTTTTTAGTTAGGCAAGGTGGGGTATTTTTCACACTTCTTCCTGAAAAAAAGCTATTATTTGACAAAATGTTAAAAGGTGTAATTTTTTAAAACATAACCTTGTCCCAGGATTAGTGGGTTAAAAGAATACTCATTGTTGCTATGATTCGGCTCACATCAAACTTACCTTCATAAAGTAACTTGCCATATTGCTGCAGCTGGCTGGATAATGTCTGTTCCTGTGTTTGTCATTACCAAGCAAAGAGACCTGCCAAATTATTCAGAAGTGTATTGCAGTCCCAGCACCTCTTATTAGCCCTTGTGCTGCTTGCTTCTATTCCTTTCATCTTGTTCTGGTGCACAGGGATATAATGAAGAAGTTACATAACTAATTAAAGGAGATGTATTTTAATAAAGACTTTCAGATTGATTTTCTGAGCATTAACAAATTAAATTCTCAAGTGTATCTCAACACTATAAAAAAAAAAAAAAGTTTGATTTATTTGTTTTGTCTTTGAGGAATGCTGTTCTCATACGGATTTTCCAAAAAACGTAAGGTCTTTTCTGTGGTTACTAGCACACAGTGTAGACAACCCATGACTATTTAAGCATGCTGTCAGGTCAGAAACAAAGGTGTAACTAATGTAGCAATCAAAGGGTATCTAAAACTGACAGACTGCCTCTGCAGGATTTTATAATCTGCTTTATTCATAACGGTATTAAGAAGTAAATATAGCTTCCTTTTTAACAAAAGTATATAAATGCAGTGGTTGTTAGCCAAAAAATGCAGTACTGAAGGAGGGTATATTGAAATAATTTAAAAGACTCATGCTGGCTCCATTGATCATGGGTGGATATTAAAGACCACATAGACTCCTATTTTGATTTGTTGTTTTAATTAAAAAGTTTGTAATTAACATCCGAAGATTTATAATGTGTACAGAGAAGAAGGGTAAAGAAAACTAGAAAAAAACTATTTCTGTTACAAATCAAGGTTTTTGTTAGTCTGAGGCAGGAGGCAGAAGAAGAAAAGATTTGAAAATTTCCTTCTTTTTACCAGAGACCCTGAGCAAAAACCCTTCAATTTTTGATTATTTGATTTTTCAGGATGGATCACTGTTGGGTTATTTTCCCGCTCTTAAAATTTCTTTCTTCTCAATTTCTTTTCTCTATCTTCTTGCAGGAGGTCAGAAGAGAGAAAGAAAAGGAAGGATACACTTTGGAAACAGATTTCAAAACCAAAGAGAAAGCTCAATGCGTATTTTTTTCACATGCAAATATTTGTGAAAATAGAAATAAAAATATTTCCACAGTCATTGCCTATTAATAGCAGTGGACGCAGTGATCTCTGAAGAAAAATCTATCTCCCTAGTCTTGTTAGAAGATAAATCTCTACAAAATATCTAAAGCCAAATTCAAAGAATAGTTAATATGTTTATTTCTGAGCTGTCATGTTTTGAGTTCGCTTTCTTTTTTATATATTCAAAATGTTCTTCTGCATTGGAAAGCTTGGTCTCAAATTGCTACTTTGCCATAAACCAGACATTTTAGACTGCTCATTTTCAGATTTTGCAGACTGACTCCAGGATTAATTTGTCCTCCCTTCTTTTAAACCCATAAATAGTGTTCTGCATTCATGCCTCTGCTATGTTCTAATGGTCTGGAGCATTGAATCTCTTGCTCACAAATTACCAGTCATGGGCAAAAAGTTGGGACGAGGTTAACCGTGTGAGGATCTGTCTCAGCCTTGGGCTGTTCAATAATGACTGCTGATGTATGTGGGGATCCAAACACTCTTTTTCTCTATACAAATGATGTTGACAGTACACAGCAAAAATTCCTACTTTTTGATCATGGAGTTGTCTTTTCTGTGGCCTATGGTTGTCTAAACTTGTAAATACCAGGTGACTGAGTGATGAGCAGTGGAGGTACTGTAATCAGTCTCTGTGTACACGTGTACATGTGTGTAGCTCCCACACTCAGGCAGAGAAGAAACTCTAAAGTTTCAGGTACCTTTTTCTTGTGAAATAGCTGCAGGGTGACTGAGATGAATCAAATAGCTTGAAAGAACAAAAGTTCAGGGAAATAGGTACAGCAATAAACCCAGTGATTTATGAGCAATGTGAAGGATTTACCACATTCTTGCCTCAGTTCACATGATAAATTTGCTTTGGTCACTGCCTTCTGACTCACCATGAGAACTAATTTACAAATCTGAGATATCTGAATTGTAAATTGTTCTGTTTATTATTCATGATTAATAGAAAATCATTGTATTAACATTCTCATTTTTTTTCATTTAAGATTTTAGGTTGATTGAAACTGAAAGCTGTTAAGGTAAGTCTTTGAGTTGTACAAAACTTGTCATATACAATTTTCTTCTGTTCACTATTTCTGACATTGTCTTTCAGCCTTTCCTCATTAGAACTGTTCTCTTTTCCCCAGCTCTTTAAATATACACCAACCTGATTTCCCAAACAAAGAAACACTTCAAGTTCTTGTAAAATCTGAGGTTTACCTGCCTGGCTACAGCTGTAATTTCTTCATGGTTTATGTTACTGAACATTGTGGTTTTTCTGTTGTTCCCATGTTGCTGCCTTTGCTCTCTGCTGTTCCTTGCACTGATTAGCACCCAGACAGGAAAAAATGTGCAGGAAAGTGATTCAAAAAGGCCACTCAAATTTCTCTGAAATGTTTTGGGAGGTCTGTAGCAGGAACACGTATGTCACCTGCTGCTATATATATCAATTGGTTCAACTCAGTTCCTAGTTGTAGTGTGAGCTGTATTTCTATGGAGTGGATTTTAATTTCTAGTTATTATTTTAAAGGTCAGCCAGCCCAGACAAGCAGCATAGCATACCAATGACATGAGTTAATCATTTAGCTACCAGAATATAACGGTGTTAACTCACATGAAATACAAGGACAGCATCACACCGACGATCATTTTCCTCAGGAAAGCAAAATTACATTTTCATGTAGGTCCAGCTATCATAATCAAGAAGTTGAGTGCAATGTGAACTTGCAAGCATGTAAGATACTCCCCCATTAATTTCACATGGATCCTGTGATAATCTCACAGACTTCCGGTAAACGCAAGGCACTTTACACATTAAGGGACAGCAGCCTTTCATTTACCAGTACATACCGGAGAATTGTGGTAGCACTTTACAACACAGCTTTGATCCTGACAACTTTTTATTATACCTGCATTTAAGAAGACTGGCAGAAGTATCTCACTAACCCCTACCTCCTGGGAGCACAGGATCAGGTACAAACTCATATTTTGTGATTGTCTGGATAAAAGTGATTAGAACCTCCTAAATCCCATGGCTCTTGCAAAAGGAACTATGAATTGTCATGTTCTTTTTATTTCAGTAACTTGTCTGAAAAACTGGGAATCTTTATGCATTAATAGTACAGTCTTTTTGACCAATCAGAACTGCTTTGGTCAAGATTTTAAAAACTGACTTAAACAAATCAATTTTCAGAAAGTGCCATGGACTGACTTTGAAAAACAGGCCAAGCAAGGTATTTGAAGCAGCAGATGTCCAGAATGAGATACAGAGAATTCCTGATCTCCTCTGAAAAACTTGGCTAGTTTTCTGTAGCCACCTCAAAAAACTATGTGGCAAACAGGAGACTTGATTTTTACAATACAGGGCATCACACAATTGTTAGGAATTTGTCTGTCTGTCACCCACTGCTCTGGTAGTGAATCTCACTCCTTGGACAGGGCAGGCAGCAGTGTTGATGTTGTTCCCTACTAAAATAACAGCTCTAAAATCTAGCTGAGGTTTCATAGGAGTCCTGTGAGCTTCCTGACATTTACATTCCCAGCCAGCCTTGGCAATATTAAAGCCACTTCTCATTTCTGGGGCAATAATAATCACTTTGTTTGCAATTCAGACAAATGAATTGATGCTCAACAAGTGAGATGCCCAAAGGAAGGGCAGAAGGATCATGATAGAAATCTTGCCAGAATAGACACAGTCCCTTGCAGAAATGATGACCTTATGGAAATGCTTTTGGCAGGGAAGCAGAGAGAATAGGATCCCACAAAAGTGAAAGAGAAATCCAAAACACTGCATGACAACCCAAATCTGTGCAAAATGCACCAGTGAATAATTACACATGTAAAGTGATATTAAATGTACACAGACAAGAAAACTAGAGCTTTCCCTTGATGATGCGCTCTCATGTATGCTTCATGTTTCCCCCTGTACTGACCACTTATTTCCCAAAAGACTGGGTCAAAAACCCTTCCCCAGTCTGGACTGGTGCAGCAGTGGACTGACTGCACAGGCAATAGCACATGCAACGAATGCTGCAATGAACAGAGCTCCTCGTGTTTCTCACCAAAGTGTGCTTTTCTGATTCACCTTGAACTTCTGCCAAGGTCCTATGGGGAAGGTTACTCTTCTGTGATCCCTTCCAATGAGAGTGATAGCTTATAACATCCTGTGCTCTTCCACACCAGCACTGGTAACAACAGTGTCCTGAAGGAAGAGAGAGGGAAAGACATGGAAGAACACCATCAAATTACTGAGACTTACTATTGTGTCTATCATAAAACCGCAAAAAAAACAGAGGCAACTTCTGTCTGCTAAAAAAAATTACTTGCTATACTGCTTATAATTAAAGAAAAATAAAAACTAAAAATAAAAAACTAACAGTCTAAGTAATTCAAGTATCTAATAAGCTTTGAGCTTTTGCAAATACAGATTAACTTTAAAAGTGCTATTTTCCCCAGTGGACAGATGTTCAACTGCTGAAGTTGAGAGACAATCAAGGATAGTAGATTGCATGCTGAGTGCTACTGAAGGGTTGTGAGTGAAAATACACATTATGATAACATGTTGAGGACATCAAATGACTCCCTGACTCTCTCCGTGCCAGAAGCCTCTTTTAGACAAAGCTGCAGGGCATCTGGAGAAATGAGGAAGTAACTTACCAGTAGGTCTCTGTGGGACATGGTACCCTCACAGGAAGACACAGTTTAGTCATTCTAGGTGGTCACATCTTGAAGTTGACTTGATGTTAGCTTGACAGTGTCTGTAGCTTTGGCCATTCAGTACGATAAAAGGCTTACTAAAAATTGGGATCCTGGATGTCAGGCTATCCTTTTCTTCCTCAATCTGTACAAGTGCGCAGAGGACAACCTTACAGCCACAGGATTTCTGTGGTCTAGGGGAAATGTTCAATCCAGAGACCAAGTTGGGGCCCAAAAGCCACTTCTCTGTTGTAATGGAAAAGCTTAAATCTTTCCTGCATGCTTAATGTTATGATGTGGACCCAGCGGTACTCTTTCCTTGATAATAGTGTATATGGTAGATTATTACAGTGGCTATAAGAATAATTAAAGCTTTAGTTACTTCTCCTAGTTTATACTTTTGCACATTTTTAATTTTGGGATCTGGAAATAGGTAAGTCAGCTGTCACTTTAGTTTTCAGTCTTATCTGCATGCTCTGCTGTAAACACTGAGGCTTACAAACAGCTGTGAAAAGTGGAGGAGGTGCTTAGTTTGCTAATGATTGTTTAAAAACACGCATTGGGATAAAAGGAAAAAAAAGTCATGAAAATATTCTCATATATCTTGGTATGGCTGAAACCCTGTCTTAATAAACCCTAATTGTATCCAAAGTTAACTTGTTAACATCCAGGCAGCTGCTGTGGAACAAAAAAGTTAGAACATTAGTACTGGTTCCAATTTTTCTGTGTCTTGAATTATTAGTGGAAGCTGGGCAAGAATGAAAAACTGAACCCCAGAAGGTGATGAATATTTCTATTAGAAGTGCTAAGCAATCAGAATAAATCATTACGAAAAGTGGGCAATGTGTGAAACAGGCAACAAATAACTGGAGGGCACTTTTTTGTTACTGGTCAGTACCAAAGTCTGTTTGTAGCCATGGCAACTGTGAGTCCAAATTTACAGCAATGCTGTCAACAAACATTGAAAGGTAACTTAGAGCACTTTTCTCATTCAAGTGATATTACCCACTTTCCCCACTGCGCCCTACAAACATGTCCCTGACACCAGGCTTCTTCCATCACAGGGAAAATCTGCAGTAGGGCCAGGTAAGTACTGCAAGTGTGCACTCCTCCTTCGAGTCAAGCAGATTGGCATGCATCATGTGTCAGCTCTCTGCTATTATATTTCCTCTCAAATATGTGTGGCGAATAATAAAACCTTTTTCAGGCAGTAAGGTGAAATCCGAATTCTGAGACCAAGCAGAGCTTTGACTGTGACACTTTGCATCCTCTGTCTTGTCCTCTGGTCACAAACAGAAGTCTGCCAGAAGAATGCTACTCAAGAACAACTAGCAAGTTAGTGTCACTTTTCAGCTGAAACTCTCTGAATAATCTCTGTTGAAAGCTAAATATGCATTCACAAAATTAATTTAATTGCATGTTAAAAGTCTGCCAGAAGAATGCTACTCAAGAACAACTAGCAAGTTAGTGTCACTTTTCAGCTGAAACTCTCTGAATCTATTTCTGAATAATCTCTGTTGAAAGCTAAATACGCATTCACAAAATTAATTTAATTGCATATTAAAAGTCAGTATGCCTTTCTTTGCCTCTCAGAATTAAATTGTAAGAAACAAATTGTTCTGGATATAGAACACATAGAGACAGGATTCGGTAAAGGTCCTATTCTGCCTGGACCTAAAAGCTAATCCACAATGTATTTTTCTCCTTAAGTAATTACTTTTCTTGAATACAGAACTCCCTTAAGCATTTTCCTACCTTTTAAATACATGAGCTGTCTGTTACTTAAAAGATTCTCTGCTCTAAAATGTTCTACAGTCATATATATTCATTTTTATTGGGAGCTTAATTACATATCTTTATTACAGCTAGATATGTACTTCAGTGTTTCCTAATGTTAACTTGTTGAATGAGCACTTCAACCATTTCTAATTATTTAGGATACTAAGTACCCAACACTGTCTGGGTAGGTTAGGTTATTCCTATGGTATTACTCAAATCTAAGCAAAGACAAATTCTTTCTAGTTCATTTTTGATTCTATGATGCAAAGAATCTCATTTTGTTCAAGCTAAAGCCTGGTTTATTCCTGTTATTTGTCATACTGCAGTTTATGTACGTGTAAGTTTCAGGTTTTGTCAGTGCATTCCACTTCTCTCATTATTTACTCGTTTTTTTCCATGATCATTTAGAAGTTTTACAAGGTGGTCCAGCCATCCCACAGGGAAGAGGAAGGCAGCTCTGACTTAGCAAAGAGGCACTGTCAGCTAGAAGTGTGCTAAACGGTGTGATAATAAAAGGTCAAATGATGCACCGAAATATTTATGCACGCCTACTCTTTGTCACTGTATCAATTCATTTGAAGAAATATTCTGGAACAGACTTAAGAAAAATTTAGTGTCTTCTTTTCTTTATTTGTCCATAGACTACCAGTACCTGCATCTTAAATGAAACCATTACAGGTACTTTGCCTGTAAATGTACATTTACTAAAACATATGGCATTCTTTTAAAATTAACATCAGTCCTGAACTCTACATTTTTCTGTTGTTTTTGTTGTTGTTGGGTTTTTTCCTTCTTGGCTTATAATACTATTTATATCAGAAGTTGTTAGAAGTTTTCATAAAACAACTCTCCAAATGAACAAAACTAAGAATAGAAACTATGTCCCTGGTAATCTGCATTCAGATGTCTCAGTTAGTGGACTGGGAGTAGTAATGGGTTTTCATTATAATGTGTATCTTACTGCCAGCTGATGAACTCAGCAAAAATATGCACCACACCTGATACATTTAACACAGGTATTTTATTTCTATTTATAGTTATGAAGAGAAAGAGAGAAATAAAGTTTTCAATAACAAGTTTTCAATAACATTTACATCCTAACACTATGTTTTTGAAATTACAAGAGATATAAAGGATTATAATTGGTTTTGCTTTTCTGGCATAGTACATTATAATTACCCATGTTTGAGATAATGTGAAGCCAAAAAAGCAAACTAACACTCAAAAAATTTCTGCTTAATACTATTGGTTAGCCTTCATAATGAAGTTTTAATCTTCTGCTGCATAAATTTTTATAAATATTGAATCCTCCAGCCCAATGGAAATCTGCTATATAACAGGATTGTTTTTTTCATGGAATGTAACAGTAAAAAGCAAAATCAGTTATAATAATATTTTTGATTTTTCCACTAATATTCATCAATAGCCATAATACTTCATTAGAGATCCAGTGCCCAGTAACTCTCCTGAATGGGTTCTCAACACTCGTAAGTCTGTACCTATGTTTGTCTCTATAGGTATAGAAGCTACACCAAAATTTAGTGAGAGAAAAGAAAAATTTCATCATAATTTAACAGCTATCAAATTCACAATCATTTGTGGGTTTTTTTTTTTTTTTACTTGGATGCCAAGCAGTTTCCATAAGCCCATCCCACCCACTTGTTTTTTGTGATCTAGAAGTTTCCTCAGCATCATTAAATGCCCATGCGTGGCATGAATAAGAATTTACCAGCTAAAGTAAAAAAAAAATAAATCTTACTTTAAAGAGAAACTGTTTGGAGTTTGGAGGTGTTTGCTTCAGCAGTTGTCAATTCCATCCCCAAAGTAAAATATACTAGTGTAAAATGTGTTAAATACAGTTTCAGTCCCTAAATGCTGATTTGATAAAAACATCATGAAAGAAGTAACTGTGATTTTATTTTTCAAGGAGCTGAGTCCTCTCAGTTGGTGTGGATTTAATTTAAAATGTTGAGTTTTCACTACTTTGGGAGTCCAGGCCGTGCAGTTTTCTATAATTGACCTGAGGAACAATTATCTAGGATTAAAGACTGTAAAATACTTGAAAAAGAATGAACCCAAGTTATTTTTAAAATAATTAAATCCCCAGCTGGGAGGAATAACCACCCTTTTGCCCTTCCTAGGAGATACTTAAAATGAACAACTAGACCTTTGTCATGCCGATACTCATGAAGGATAACTGCAAACTGTATACCTACTGAAATGTTTAGGTTTTGGGAATACTCATATTTGATAGGTGGGTGTTTTCTTATTTTACTTATAGGATAGGTGCTGAATGGCCTGAGAGACATCCATGCCAGGAAACACCCTTACGCCTTCATCCCAAGCATTGTCTACCTCCCAATATGATCTATGGGTGCTTTTTGCCAAGTTCTTCAGGGACTCTCTCTGAAAGTACATCTTTTGTATGACCAAAACACCTTTTTTTGTGGAACTGGTCTTTGCTACCCTGACTAGGGCGAAGCCGATGAATTCCAGCTTGTGAAAAAATTGAAGAATATCAGCAGATCCGTACTGTACTCCAGCCCCATTTACTCTAAAAGGTCACTTTGACTACAGATAAGTGAAAAATAAAGAAGTAGTAAATAGTTTGTCTTGCTTATGGTTTTGCAAAACTCTCAAGAGGATACCAATATCATTTATTTATGATACCTTCTTGGTAGCTTGAATAAACCTATTAAAAGAGAAAAATGTAAAATTTTTTCAGGAGGTTTTTTCCAAGACTTTGATAGAAGGTGTAAGATATGAAGTCTGACTCCTGCAGACTTTCCTTCTTACAGCAAAATGTACTAGGACATTTTGGTGGTGAGGGTTGGGAGGATCTGTGGGAGCCTCTAGTGCTTCCCCTGTTGAACCCCACCTCTTGCCTTCTCCAGCCAGGTTGCGCTGCTGAGTCCAGGCCAAGCTGTTATGACTGATGGCTCTTCCTTCCTCTGATGGATGCAGGGCCAGACAGGGAGAAGGCTCTCTGGGACACACATTTTCTTTGCAGATCTGGAAGGCCATCTGCCCAGAACACCAAGGATAGCCACCCAACCAGGGTCTTCAAGAGCTTGTATTGCGACGGTTCACATGTAGCAGTGTCCCTGGAGCAAAGGAGGAAAGAACACATCTGACGGGGACCACGAAACTTCTTTCCACAGGTGGAACTCACCAGAGACTTGGCTTCAGAACGGCCTCATGGCTGAGGACATGCTCATGCTTTTCCCTTGCAATGTCCCTTCCTTCCAAAAGTACAGAAAAACCCTAAGGGTAAGCAACTATCAAAATATTTCAAAGCCTTTTATCTCTCTCTCTTGTGATTCTCAAAGAGTCCCTTCCTATGTGTGTGGTGTAGAGTACGAATGGATGTAACTTCAGCATGTATCAAGAAGGATAAAACAGTTTTATATACAAGGGCTCTCAGTTTCATCACTATATTTGACATACTGGATAACAGCATTTTCTTTCATGTATCCAGTGAATTATGTATCAGATTTAAAAAAAAAAAAAAATAAAAAAACAAACCGCAGGTAGGACCTTCATTTTTTTTATAGGAGTCTGTGTCAATTTAGTTATCTTACTGCTGTCCTTTCTAGCACTACTTACTGTTTGGGGACTGTCCTGGGTTAAGCTGAGACAGAGTTAACTTTCTTCATAATAGCTAGCAAGAGGCTGTGTTTTGGATTTGTGCTCAGAAGAAAACTGATGAAAAGTGATGTTTATGTGGTTGCCAGGGTATTCAGCTTCTCTGGCTGTCTGCAGACCGGAGAAGCTGGGAGGGAGCACAGCCCCAGTTACTAGCTCAGGATTTGATCTTAGGTTCAGGATTGAGACCCAGAGTGGCCAATAATCTACTCCATAACATACACGTCATGCCCAGTATATAGCTGAGGACCCTCTGGAAGATCGGCATCATCCCTTTTGGTTCCGAGTCTCTTTGCCTCCAGGTCATTTCACTCCAGGTGGTCGCTCTCCTAAGGCCTTCCTTTCCCCCGCCACCCCGGTCAGCTCTCGGTCTGGGACTCTTGGGCTGTTATCTCTGTTCCGTGAGTGTGGTTTCAGGACTCTCCCTGCTCCGGGATCATCATTAGCCGGGAACAGACTGAGCCTTGGTCCTCAGGTGGGAGGGGCAGTATCACTGTGTATCACTCATTTGTATATTTGTATATAGTATTATTTTCAATATTATTGTAGTTCAGTTATTAAATTGTTCTTATCTCAATCCATGAGTCCTTTTTTCCCTTTACTCCTTTAATTCTCTCCCCTGTCCTTTGGTGGGGGGGGACTGGGTGAGCGGGTGTGTGGTTTGGCCCCCAGCCAAGGGCAAACCCATCACAGGGTCTCTTGAAAATCAAGAATCAAGCACTTCGGAGTGATTTCTAGGAAGTACAACTAAGCCCAAAGTAGATGTAGGAATTGCCTTGGGTACGGTGGAGAAGCAAAGCCTTGTTGGGTGCTTGCAACAGTGTGAAATAGCTGGTTTTAAAGGGCGATGAAAACAGCATGAGTGCACAAAAGAACTGTCTCATTTGATACTGTGTGCAGAGGCCCCGATTCCACCTGTTATTCAAAAGCAAGCATAACATGAAGTACATACAGAGCATTAGGCTGTTTGTTCAATCAAGACACTGAGCTATTACATTAAAAAATACATTTTTTCCTTCCAAACATAGCTTCTTTGATTCCTATTTGTAAGCCCAGCTCATAGATAGAAAATCTCCCTCTATTTATACCCTGGAGGCTGACACCTTTTCATACAATTTTTATATGGTTGTTTCTGAATGGAAGCAGGCCAGTTTTGTGCAAAGACATTTCTGTCTCCCAGCTCCCTCTCTGATAGGACTGGAGGAATCAGCACAGCACAGCATGATGGAGAAAGGGCAGATTGAACAGGTGATTAAGAGGTGAGATGAGAACAAATATATGATTGAATTGGCAGAGTGCTTGAGATAACTTTTATGGTGCTTTCAGGAATAGTAAACTTTTTAATTGTTTTCAAACACAGCTTGTTTTCCTGAGCATGAATGAATCACTGGCAAATTTGTTTGCAGCTACTTCAACAGTTAGCAATGAAAATTCTGCTTGATTACTAGTTTTTCTCAAATATGTCAAATAGTTTAGTTGAACACATGCTATATATCTCTTAATTTGGTTGTTTAAAAAAATATTTAGTATATCCTGTAACAAAACAGAATGGAAAACACAGCTTTGACTCAGCAGAAATTTTATTAGTAAACAGCTCAGTATAACTACTTAACACAGGTTTTAATCTTCTTGGTCATTAAATATTCATGGTCAGACCTAAGAATAAATGTCAGTTCTGTGACAGCTTCCTATGATATCTAGGACATTACCTGTGAATTGTTTGTGCAAGTATTCACTTGCACATACCAAAGTAACATTTCTGCCTGTAGTAAGCAGCTTTGTGTGTGGTGCTACTCTGCCCTGTCTTGTATGAAAAATCCTCTTGATGGAGGTTACGATTACTGGTGTTCACTAGATCTCATTGCTGACTTTTGGAAAACCAAAGAAAATGCTTTATTTGAGAGTAGTGTTTTGATATTTGAGCTCTGTAAAGAACTTGTTTGATATTCAACATCTTACACTTGCATGGAAACAGTACAACCCAAAGCTCTTTCTTGCCTTAGAGGCAAAGCCTATGCAGGCCTCGTATCCTTTAACCAGAGTAAGGTTAGGAGTTTCACAAAAAGAAAAATGAAAAAGGCTGCATAGGTGTCAGAAATTTATTAATTCCGGATGATGCCTTTTGTTGAATTTTACATGCAATATTCAACTGCGTATTTACATTCAGATGTAAGTAACGCACTCAGTAGGCAGTGAGGTTTCACGTGGACAGCATGGAGATCTGCAGTGGGCTGCTTAGCAGTAGTGGACCAATTCCCAGCTGCAATAAGCTGGTGTAGCTCCTAGTGAGCTTTAAATCTACTGCATGTGTCCTAGCAAGTATACATCTCCAGGCGTTTGCACGGGTCACTGTCAAGGAGAGGGCATGAGGGCAAATGGACCTTTGGTCTGATTCAGTGCAGGTTTTTTTATATGAATGGTAAATTTTACTCTTTTTCATTATGAATTGAGCTTGTCCAGCCTGGAGAAAAGAAGGCTCCGAGGAGACGATAGCAGCCTCCCAGTACCTGAAGGGGGCCTACAGGAGAGATGGGATGGCACTCTTTATCAGGGAGTGTAGTGAGAGGACAAGGGGTAACGGGTATAAGCTGAAAGAGGGTAGATTTAGACTAGACATTAGGAAGAAATTTTTCACTGTGAGGGTGGTGAGGCACTGGAACAGGCTGCCCAGGGAACTTGTGGATGCCCCATCCCTGGAGGGGTTCAAGGCCAGACTGGATGAGGCTTTGAGCAACCTGGTCTGGTGGAGGGTGTCCCTGCCCATGGCAGGGGGGTTGGAACTTGATGATCTTTAAGGTCCTTTCCAATCCAAACCATTCTATGATTCTATGATTATTAATATTGATATTGTTGTTATTTTTATTGTTATTATCATAGAATACACATGCAGCATGAGAGCTGTACTTGTGGCATCCTCACCCTTTGGAGTACCAGTGGTTGGTGAGACAGCTCAGGTACCTTGTTGTTGATGCTGGAAATTATTTGATGCTGTTTTGGTGGTCTCCAGGATACGCACCAGCTACAGTGGCACATGAACGTTCGCATCCTTCCCAACCTGGGATTTGGAGGTATGACTCCATCTGAAGTCTCTGTGTCAATAATGCAGAACACCAGATCACATTCCATTCACCTTCCCTCTGGTCATCATCTGGTGAAACAGCCATCAGTATGGGGTCCAGTGTTTCTAAACAGGGTCTTTTCATTTACTACATTAGCTAATTGCAAGCCTGTGTTTACAAACACATTCAGAGTAGCAAGGGGAAAAGAAGCAATTATAGTCTCAACCTTAGTTAATATCCGTCAGAGTCTGATGTTCTAACTCTGACAACAGATACCTTTATCCATCAGTGGTTTTGTTTAAATTCGGAAAGGTTTCTTTTAGATATAGCATAAATTATATATGGTGTTACTCCATGGAACTAAGGATGTCAGAATCTGACACAAGGTTTGCTAATGATCTGTTGATAGTGAAATAGAAAAATACCTCTTTCAGATCTACATTAAATAGTCTTTTTCAGGTAAGACCAACCGGCCATGTATCTGTATAACACTCAAGTCTCATGGGAGGCTAGAGACATATTTTCTTAAAAGTTTCTGCCGTTATGTCAAAAGAGATTTGCGCTTATTAATTAGTATCTTGAGAAGACTACTTCAAGAACATCTGTAGGAGTGGTTTGGTAAATTAGTGACTAAAGAAACCTTATATCAAGATAGTTTGGATGTACGTTAATATTTTGATGTCTATTTTTTCATCCAGACACAGCATTTACTGTAATACTTGACCTAATTCTCAGCTTCAGAAGCTGAGGCTACAGAGCCTCTTAATGTCTCAGCTAATTTACTGATGAGCTGGATGTTACACAGTTATCAAGAACATCAACACTAAAACCAGAAAAATAAATAAAAGTAGTAACGAAATGTTATGTTCAAGAAAACTGGTCAGCAGCATTACATTTCCAGCATGAATATGCAAATTAATTAATAAAAATTAAAGTGGATCACTGATACTGACCACAGATTTTATATTTTTTAATGTTTTAATTCCATAATTAAATTTATTTATGCTAATTCATTGCCTACAGTTATTCCTTTTGCTGACACTGAAGAATATGTGAGCATCTGTTAAATTTTAGAGTAAATAGCACCCTGGCACAAATTTTCTGCATTTCCTCTCTTCCTCATGAAAAGAGGACCGTTCATATAGGAGATTCTAGCAGATAGAAAGGTATCATAGATGAGGTTATATATTTCTTGTGTTAGACCTACTAAGGTCTGTATCATAGCTCTTATGTTAGTGTCTCAAGTGGTGGCCTCAGAAATATATCATCTTGTGTTTTGATGGAAACTTTTAGTGCTATGAAGGAGTTTGCCCTTTTTAAACCATCTTCTTATTTTTCTCCTTTATTGCTTCTTAAAGTACGAAATACTTAGGAGAAACTTCACTTTCTGATCCCGTTGGCCACTCACAGAGTCTCATATCCTGCTTCCATAAAAATTTTTAAATAAAAGGAAAATACAGACTATTCACCACTATAATTTCTTTTTTAACTTCTATAAATAAAAAAAGTAATTCAATAGTAGAATAGATTAGATACCTGAGCAGGAAGCTCAAGCCTAGTAGAAACTAACATAGGCATTTTACCCTAGCATCACCACTGTTGTAACTTCCCAGTTCGCGTATCCTGATCCCATAATAGCCCTTTGCCTCAAATTTTCCTTATTTCTGCCCCTAGTGTTGTGCTGGTTCTTTCTTTTCAGGTACAGCTTAATTCACTGTCAGGGACTGGTACTTTTGAAGAATTGATTATGTGAGGTACAGTTCACGTATGTGTGAAAGCATGTGATTTTAACAACTTTCCCCTTGTTAGTGAATGTCAGGAAGTCACCTGTGAACCAACCTATTGGCAGTCCCTCACAAGAACACGAGGGAAGAGAGAGACCAGGAGGCAACTTTAGGTGGAGCAGGCAGAGAGAGATGAGACAAGGGTGGAAGGGAAATAAAATATATAAGAAAGGAGGTGGAGGCTAATTTCTGGTTTCCCAGCTTTCTATACCCCTAAGGCAAAGGGTTTGCTCTGTCTCTAACCTACTGTATGCAGCATTTTTAAATTCTGCTTTTCTCTAAAATTAAAACTTTTGTGAACACCAAAACTGAAAAAAAAAAAAACCCAAACTGCTCCACTGTCCAGGTTCTCAGATTCTTGACACTGGTTCTTATAGTTTCTTATGGGAAGCTTATTCTCGCATGCAGTGTTGATACAGGAAAATCCTTATAAAAACCTCAAACCTGTCTTTAATTTATACATTCAATCAGAAGACACTAGTCAGATTTTTTTTTTCTTTACCTTACCTATTGTTTAAACTAATATTGTTGTCGTAGAAAGCATTTTCTAGTTAGTACAGTTCTTGATTTGACAGAGTATCACCACACCCAAGGGCGTTTAAGGAATCCTGCCTCCATCATTTGGTCAGCATTAGTTAGAGGCACTGTAAACTGATTAGAATAGATTTTGTTTAAGTCTGGCTCTGCACAGTTTTTTCATGAACACATCTTTTTCCAAGCATCAGGTTCAGACTTTCAAGGAAACAGTTTTATTCCCAGTAAGAAGTTGAGAACTTAACAGCCTGTCGACCTTGAAAAATTCTGATAATTAATCAAATGGATTATTGGATGGACTTCAATCAAGAATAAACTATTTTTGACTCAAAGTCCAATCATTTCTGCTCACACCAGCTAGCTGTTTTTAAATTAAAGATGTGCTCCAGTGGATTTATAGAGGCCTATGAAAGATCAGTTAAATTCACAGGTGTCTGTTAGGTAATGTTTTAACCTAGACTATCAGCATGTCATTAGAACAAAAAATTAGAAGTTTTTTATTGCCTTCAAGACATGACTGTAAGCTAGATTGTAAAAAAGCTTGGAAACATAAAATACAGCATTGATAAACTAAATACGAAAATTGTGAATAAAACAAAATAATTATCAAAATATGCATAACAGTCTACTAGAATATTAGTTACATAGAATAGGAAAAAGTACTTGTGTGTCCATTCCTAGCTAAAGAAACGTTGGAATCACTTATGTGGATTTCTATCGAAATAGATTTTGTAGGAAAAAAGCCAAATAAATTAGTGGAATTGTTTTTTTAAAAAATTTAAATGCTTCTGTAGTCAAAAGATAATACATAGAATATGGAAATCAGGCTAAGGAAACAGCAAAGATATACAAAGGGACAAATCCCCAGAGCTAATGTGTGATACAGAAATATTTATTTTAAAATAAGTCACCTTCACGTCACTTCATAGAAAAAAGTTGCCATTATTATATATTATTGTAGTACCTAAGAATATAAACTCAGAACTGAAGTACATAAGCAGCTTTTCAGAAACAATAAAAACATGTCCCTTCTTCAAGGTACTTACTATCCATCTGCCTGATGGCATGAAAAATAAACAGACAAGTAGGATGGGAATAAAAGAGAATAAGGTGATGCAATCAAGAGTTTAGCAAAGAAGGGATGTTTCAATACTCACTTCTTCAGTACTAATACATTTCAAGTATAGCTCTGTGCATGTTCCTTAGGTAATAACACAACCTCTGTTTTCTGATGCCACATCTTTATTCTACAATTCTGCACAAAGCTTTTAAATTTCCCTTCTAATCAGCATAGCAACTCTTTCAAAAATTTTTGAATCTCATCTCAACCTATAAATAAATGCAGACAGAAACAAGCTCTTTGGTGGAGGTTCCTCTCCAACAGCTGGAAAGCATGACACCATATATTGTGTCCAGCTGTTGATCCACACAGTGTGAGCACAGAATTTTACTGGATAGCTTCCAAACTAGCAAGGCACTGAATAATACATTATATAATTATTTATTAATATATGTAGCAATGCGTGTAGTAATGTATGTATAACTAAAGTGCGTAATATAGATAGTTCACAAGAAAGAACATTCCAGAGGAATATAATCCTTTGCAAGTACCCTCAGGGTGACACAAGCATCTTGAAAAGAGATCTGACACAGCGGTTCACTGCAGAACATGAAGGAAGAGTACAAAAGGTGTGCAGAATTTCTATAGATTATTTTGCAAATAGTTTGAGTATCAGTAATTGCTAGGTTATCCTATTGAAACAATAACTGTAATCATATACTAGACCTACACACAATTTGGAGAAGTAGACTGCTTGACTTATAACCTATCTGACGTAGAAAAAGAGGCACTTAACATTATAGTCTAAATATCCTCACTGTAAGTTGTTGACATATAGGTTTTTTCCAAGACCATTTTTTTTTTCTCCTTAACAATGATGAAGTGTAAGGCATTTGATGGGAGAACATATTTTTCCTGATGAGTTATCACCACTTCTTCTGAGTATCGTTAAACTACTTACTGGTTACTGTCTGACAGGAGTGATCTGCTGTACACTTGCAAGCTTGGAATTAGTCAAAGGACACCTAGGACAAGAAATGGGAATGCCCTCTGGTTGTCTATGGCTCTGAATCAAAAGAAGTAAAAATGTATTTTGTATTGTTCCCATTTAATAACTTTCACATAGTAACTAAGGATCTAATCTTTGAAATCATTAACATGAACCCTTGTCACGATGAGACACAGGTAAGAGGTTTTTTAGCCTGATATACCTGTGCCTAATACACAATAGAAGGTGGCAATCTTTTTGTTGCTGCGTCTCTTTGAACCAAACCCGGTCCTGTTTTTACATCCGTGAAGAATTCAATGCAACAGACTGTGCTTTGTACCATATATGTTCCACTTGGCCAACCTGAACTGATGAATTTTCCACTCTCCTTGTAACTGTGAGACGAGTCATATATTTTGTCCAGACACTTAAGATTTTACATTTTTAAGTATCATTACTTGGTCCAAAATTAACTGAAAGTTAATTAAAAAGTGCCATCATCCTCATTACAACCAGGAGAAAATGCTTCTTCATGTCCTAGAACAGCTCTCCATTGATGCTACTTCAACCAAGCTGACACGGCTTCTTAGAGTAGTCTACCTTAACAGCCCACTGACTGGACGTGACTAAGAAACTCACTCCAGAAACAAAGTAAATTAGGTTCTTTATCAAAGGATTGTGAAGGCAGTGATTGAACCAATAAAGGAAAAAGCACCCTGCAGGGTTTAGATCTGGAGATGGGAGGAGGATGTCCCTCAATTCCAGACACTTCTCACCCCC